>NW_015505283.1:196476-215022 GCF_001515645.1 Sinocyclocheilus grahami | reverse complement strand
TGTCTCATTTAGAAGGCTGCACCCTCCGGAGGTCGAATCCTCTAGAGGTCGCATCCTCTGTAGGATGCATATAGGAAGTGTCCTCAACCTAGAATTAAACGAGACGGCCTTCATAGGACAGGCGGAAAAGGAAACCGGAAGTATCACGTTGCTATGCCAACACATTTAGAGCATCGTTGCGCTCTCACACTACTTAAATGAAGAAATTATTTCTAAATTTGGAAAGTAATTTGTAAAAAAAAAATGGTTTTACTTGTTTTATTTTGTTCAATGTTTGAGGAGCTGCAGCATACCTACAGCAGGCATCTATTAGAGAAAAAAAGGAGGAGGTTATTAAAAACAAAGTTTATCCGTTTTTACCGAATTAAGGTAAGTTGTAAACACCACATCTGCGCTTGCGTGTACGTTACATCTGCCGGCGCCGGCATTTTTCAAATTAACAACGGTTGTTCACGGCGACGCAAAGAATTGTGAGTTATCTGTAGCAGCGAAGGATACACCTCATGCACCCTCCGAATTCCTGTGAAAGAAGGTCGCATTCGAAGGTCGCATTCGGAGTGTCCTACTTGCTTTTCTGAAATGAGACAGCCTCGATGACGTATGCAGCCTTCGAATGCGACCTCCGGAGGACGCAGCCTTCTAAATGAGATACAGCTATTGTCAATCATGAGTCATAACATGAGTAATATTCATCTTCTCGGTAATAAATCTCAGGCCATGTTTCCGCTCTGAAGCCTGATTGGTAGAAGGCATGTGAATCTTGGAAGATTAACAATTCCAGTGTGTAATTGATGGTCCATGGCACGGAGATGGACAGTGCACGATTGTGAAACCCTTATAATGAGGTCTATAATAACAATTCTCGGTTCATACTTCAGCTTCAATGACATTTAACTCACACGACTGAAAACTTGTCAAAATCAATGGATATAAAATGAGAAATTCGCTCAGCCTGAGTGCTATCGATCAGACGCATGAAGCTGACGTGTTATGTCAGATTTCCTTTGCCGGCTCCTTTGTGACTGCCCCTCAAATAAACATTTCACACACAGAAACATGGCACACATGGATTTAAACAGCTTTGTATCAAGATGCACAGCAACACCTAAAAATCAAGAGAAGCTGGAGAAGTGATTAAGCGACACATGGCAAATCACCAACGGAAATGTAAAAGAAATGCAATGAGTGAGCAGAAATGTCATCTTGCTTTTGACGGGACCAATAACCAGTACTTTGCGATCTCTTCCCCTCTCTTCTGATGAAAAATTTAGTTTTTTTTCTACTTTTATGCACACACCTTGCTAATTTTGATTGCCAATTTATCTGTAAAACTCAAGGTATAGAAGAACTCAAGGAATAGTTTCTGAAAACAATCATATTAGTTTCCCTTTTTAAGGATGTTTAAGGTCATTTTAATATGATTATTTTAAGAAAGTAATTTTTTGTAGTGTTTCTAATTCATTCATGACAATGCATGTTCTTCTGGAGAGGGGAGAGATTTTATGAAAGGTCTGGCCAAAGAATCTCTTTCTCAGAGCTGGTTAGAGGTCAGCCAATGAGATGAATGAGTGCTGTGAGGCATACCCGGCCCTCTCCTTGAGTTTCATATCAGTTATGCCATCTTTAGACACCAGTTTGTTAAAAACCAGAATCCCGATAACCATGTTAACCTGGTAAAGAGAGAGGAGAAAGGTGAACACATGTGCATATTAAGATCCAGCCCAGACTCACAATAGAGAAATGGTCCTATAGTCTCCAATGTGATGTATATTTCTATAAAGGCCCATTTAACTTGTGGTTTTGTTCTATTTTAAAATGTTGTAACAGTACTGTCAATAAAATTATCAGAATATGTTGTTATTCAAGCTACTTCTGCACTAGGATTGTGATAATACCAATATTTCAGGAGTCAATTTCCAAAGGTTATGATTTTGAATACCAATTTTTGACACTACAGCAAATACTAATACTAAATGTACACTTGGAATTTTTAATTGTAATATGAATATACAATTTTAAAAATTTACAGAATCTTCTGAACAATTAAAAAAACTAGCTACTTAGAGATGTTTTGGTTGAACAGAGAAAAATTGCATTAGAATGACATTTCTTATGAGACTGTATATAAAATTCACCATTATATTGTCTGACAAAATGAAACCTGTTATTGAATAGAATAGATATCGCTATAATCCATGTTAATATAGTCTAAGCCCAGATCTCGTTTAATTAATAAGCAGCGGTGTAATGACTATTATGTCCACATTTGGCACGCTTAGCATACACTGTGTTTAAACAGATCTACTGAAACACGTGTTTGCTGGATATTATGTTGTGGAGTTATGAGGGTGAAATCTGGAACTGTCTGCATTCTCATTCATAAGAGCTTGTGGTGGTTTATTTATTGTAAAATTCTATGGTTGGGTGTAGTGATGCTAGCAACATTAAACATTGAGTCTGGAAATGAGGGACAGAAAATTTCTGTGAATAAATCAAACACAGAGAGAAATTGTACCAAGACGACAGCAGCAGCTGGTCCCACAAATGCGTACAACAATCCGCCTTCCAGAGACAGCCAGCAACTAACACAAAACACAAAGAAAGAGGGAGTGAGAGCGAGAGAGACAGAAGAACGAAAAAAGAGAAAGAGACCAGAGGGAAAGAAAAATCAGTGATGAGGTTGTCAGATAATGTGTCATTAATTGTTTTTAACATTTTAAAAGTGTCCACTTGAAGAATGTAATGCAGAGACTGACCTTCTTTTTGAATGTTACATCGTGTACTAAGACCGACGGAAAATGAAAAGTTGCGATTTTCTAGGCCGATATGGCTAGGAACTATACGCTCATTCCGGCATAATAATCAAGGAACTTTGCTGCCAGCGCAGCGCCTGAAAATAGGCTAACTTCCGTCAACATAACCAACGTGACCACCTGCTTGCACAGGGAACGTGCTGGGGACTATTTTCAGGCGCTCCGTAATATCATTGCGCCTGCTGCACCCATGGTACGGCAGCAAAGTTCCTTGATTATTCACCGGAATGAGAGTATAATTCCTAGCCATATCGGCCTAGAAAATCGCAACTTTTCATTTTCCGTAAGTCTTAGTACACTGTGTAACTACAGAGGAGTCAAGTTTTAAATAGGAAAAATATAGAAACTCTTTGGTCATTTTTGAGCGAGATGCTAACGGACTAATCAGATTCAATTTAGCTACAGCTAAAAGTGCTACCGCCAGACCCGGAGATCGTCTGAATGGATTCAAAAACGGTAAAACTCAACTGTTTAACTTGGAAAATGAGCCTATATTCAAAAATAGTGGAGTGTTCCTTTAAGTCAAGTTCACGTAAACTCTTCTCTTTTAATTAAAATTTCATTAAAACTGTTTTAATTTTATATATATATATATATATATATATATATATATATAAGTGTTCTGAAGCCGTTCCACAGTTTAATGTGAAGTATAGATGAATATTTAAGTGAAGCTGACATTAACTCTTCTCCCCTCGACAGCTGTCTGTCATCCTCCATTCAGCGTTCAAACTGCGTGTCACGTTCGGTTACTACAGTCAAAATGATGAAACTCTTCAAGAGCACACAATAACTGAGATTTAAAACTGTTAAAAGAAAAGGCTCAATATATAATACACTATGCAGCAATATCTCTTCCCTTTTTTTTTTTTTATGAGGAGCTACGCGCTGTGACTCCGTGTTGCTTCAAGCGCATCATTCTGCGCACCGGATGCACACAAGTACTTCGTGCCACTCTGTATTGGAGCCATACCCTTTCATATTATACTTTTGCGCAACGAAAGATTATCAATAGTCTTTTTTGTTCCGTTTTATCATATATTGCTGCCTTCGTTACTGTGCTATGCATTTAAAAAGAAATGTCTTTTAATTTTATAGTATGTATTTTATATATTTAGGCTTCTTGTTTTGTATGTATGTATTTTACAACAATACAAAGAGCGATGTGTAACATTTTACCAGATTTAGTCCTACACTTAACTTTTATTTGTTCCCCACTAAATAATGTTGTTTCACTAAATGTTTAGTTTAGTTTAATGTTTTTATAAAATTATTGTGCAACCATTATTTTTCTAGAATAACGTTTGCTGCTGAATTATCCACTAACCTAGTTTATAATAGGGGTGGGAATCGCAGGGTACCTCACGATATGATACAAATCACGATACATGGCTCACGATACGATAATATCACGGTACAGCAATTCTGCGATAATCTATATATTGCTAGACAATTCTACAATGATACATCACGATATCTGTCTAACTATGAAAACAAAATGCCTGTGAAAAGTTTAAGTGCAAGTTTTCTCTCTTTATTCAAGTCCAAAATGTTAGAAAACAGCAGAAAAGTTCTGTAAATCAAATTTAACATGCTATGGAAATGTATCATTTTATTCTTGGACTTATTAAAAGCTTACACTTTTCTTTGTGTGTAAACCAACACATTTAACTGCTTATCAACTTTATATATAAACCTGGTACATTTCAAAATTTACCTGGAGTGCTTTCTCAAGCTTTCCTCTCCTCTCATCATAAAAAACGGAGCCCCGCACACATGACATGCAGGGGAAAAAAGCCATTCACATAACGTCTTTTGCGCGCTCAGGTTCATTATTTCAAATGTAGACGCGCGACAAGCACTAGAGCTGTTCGATTCCGATTCCTGGTTCTGGAGTTGATGGGAATCAACCCCTGAATCGTTATTTTTAACTGGTTCATTAAAAGTATCTATCCTAATCAGGAAACTAATCAGACTTCTAATCACTTTTAGCAAGCATGAGGGAGGCGAATGGTGCTTCTCAAACGGAAGGCTGCATCCTAAAATTCAGATGATCAGTACCAACTCGATTTCTTTCAGTTTATTTTCATGAATTTAAATGTGTGCAGCCTTCGTAGGATGCAGCCTTCCATTTGAGAGACACCCATAGATAAGCTTTGTTGAACTGAAAAAGGCTCTGAATGAGGAGTCGATTCCCCTTGATGGAATCAACTCTCGATTTTATATATAAACCTGGTACATTTCAAAATTTACCTGGAGTGCTTTCTCAAGCTTTCCTCTCCTCTCATCATAAAAAACGGAGCCCCGCACACATGACATGCAGGGGAAAAAAGCCATTCACATAACGTCTTTTGCGCGCTCAGGTTCATTATTTCAAATGTAGACGCGCGACAAGCACTAGAGCTGTTCGATTCCGATTCCTGGTTCTGGAGTTGATGGGAATCAACCCCTGAATCGTTATTTTTAACTGGTTCATTAAAAGTATCTATCCTAATCAGGAAACTAATCAGACTTCTAATCACTTTTAGCAAGCATGAGGGAGGCGAATGGTGCTTCTCAAACGGAAGGCTGCATCCTAAAATTCAGATGATCAGTACCAACTCGATTTCTTTCAGTTTATTTTCATGAATTTAAATGTGTGCAGCCTTCGTAGGATGCAGCCTTCCATTTGAGAGACACCCATAGATAAGCTTTGTTGAACTGAAAAAGGCTCTGAATGAGGAGTCGATTCCCCTTGATGGAATCAACTCTCGATTCCCAATGCCTCGGAATCGATTATTTTTGGAATCGATTCCCAGCCCTAGCAAGCACACACACTGCATACTTCTGTGCTGCATTACGGCTCTGACGAGGTTTTGTTTCGTCATCCATGCCATAGGTGCAGATTTATGTTTCTGCCGGGCGGTGACCACTGCCCACACTGCATAACGCGCACTTGTAATATCTGAGAGAGAGGGAGAGCATCTAGTTTTGTTGACATAAAACTGGACGCACCGGCGGCGCTCTCTCTCACTCACATAGTGAGGGAAATCCACCTGCGATCTGAGCGGAGAGGTTAGGCTACTCACAGACTCAATATGCGCTCTGCAATGATAACGTGATCGATGCCTACAGTACAGTCTACGCTGATAGCTGTTCCGGGGCAGTTTTTTAGTTCTCATCTCCATAAACATATACAGTACATATATATATATATATATCAGTAGAGCTAATACAGTGGCTGGAAATCTGTTTATCCTTTGGTTCCTTGTGCTTCCCCATCTTCATAGAGAACACGGTTTATGTATGCTCAGAGCGCATTGAAAAGAAGGTGGAAATGGCACGGCCACAATTTCTATGCATTTTTTAGATGCTGGGAGTAAGGAAATCTATATAGAGCCCCTTATTGTAGTAATATATTGTAGTAAAATATCGATATTTGGCGCCATAAATCGATTCTCGTATCGCATGGAGAAGGACAACGATACATGATCAGTAGAGCTAATACAGTGGCTGGAAATCTGTTTATCCTTTGGTTCCTTGTGCTTCCCCATCTTCATAGAGAACACGGTTTATGGATGCTCAGAGCGCATTGAAAAGAAGGTGGAAATGGCACGGCCACAATTTCTATGCATTTTTTAGATGCTGGGAGTAAGGAAATCTATATAGAGCCCCTTATTGTAGTAATATATTGTAGTATTGTATTGTAGTAAAATATCGATATTTGGCGCCATAAATCGATTCTCGTATCGCATGGAGAAGGACAACGATACATATCGCCATATCGATATATTGTCCCACCCCTAGTTTATAATAGTAATTTTTGTCATAGATTATGATTATATATTTTTTCATTTGTTATTTTTCATTAAAGGGGTCATATGATGTTGCTAAAAATAACATTATTTTGTGTATTTGGTGTAATGAAATATGTTTATGCGGTTTAAGGTTCAAAAAACACATTTTCCACATACTGTACATTATTGTTTCTTTTCTATGCCCCGCCTTTCTGAAACGCGTCGATTTTTACAAAGCTCATCGGTCTGAAAAGCAAGGTGTGCTGTGATTGGCCAGCTATCCGGTGCGTTATGATTGGCCGAATAAGAAAAAAAAAAAAACTGCGCTGGTATCGGATCGTATTGTAATTGGCCGATACTCAGAATTTTTGGTATCGGATCGGTTCTGAAAAAATGGTATCGTTGCATCCCTAGATCATACTTACTAGTTAACAGTGCCATATCCCTTTGCCTTGGTAAATCCAACAGAAATTGCTACAACGAGAGCAGGTAAACCTATAAAAAGGGAACAGAAATAATTGGAAAGTAGTTGAGTACTTTGATTAAATTCAGTTACATTTCATCTAAGATTTTAGACTATAACACATAGTGCCACACAATGCTGCTAAAATCAAGTAAAATTATACATCAACTACCCAGTTGGGTCATTTTTTTCAGAAGAAACCTAGAAGATACAAGACAAGCCTCACCCCAACCAAGGCAGAGGAAACGTTTGCGTATGATGCGGTTTCTAAGACGGCCAGTCACAGCCATGTAAGACTGCCATGCCTCCGTGAGAACCCAACAGAAAGAGGACAGGAAGAAAAAGTGCAGAAATGCAGCCACAAGAGTACAAACAACCTAAGAGCAAGAAAATAGTAAGAGAGAAAGAAAGAGAGTCCATCCATTAAAGGTAAGGATGGAATGTAAAAAGGAGAAAAGAGGAAGATTAAGAATATTTTGTTGTAGATCAAGGGTTTTATCAATTTATTTGTGTTTGTTTGGTCATACCTTGTTCCGTGTCTGAGTTTGTCCGATAAGTATGAGTGCATTGGAGGAGATGATGGACAGACAAAAGTTGATGAGGATGACAGAGCGCTCTGAGCGGATGTACCTGAAGAAAAACACACAGAAACACTGAGCCAATACATCTGAATGACTTCTATTGCTCGCTATCATTCAGCCACCATTCTTTCAATAGATGGACACATAAATGGAACCTGAACTGATGTATAATTTCTAGTGGCGACCAAGATGTGACACTGACCAAGTGAAAGCATCTGTACAGATCATTGAAGCACAAGATGCAAAGGAGGAAATAGCATGGTGAAATAAAAAAAGAAAAGAAAAAGGAAAAATAAATTTTTGCAAACTTTCAATTATTTCAAATATATTTTATATGAAAAAAAAATAGGATTTATCAATGCAATCATAAGTATAAGCAAAGATCCCTATGTACTGTATATACAGACTCAAGGTTGCATTAATTGATCAAAAACAGTAAAAACAGGAATACTGGGTAACATTATTACAATTAAAAAATAACTGCTCTCCATTAAAGAAATATATAAAATGTAATCTATTACTGTGTTGCAAAGCTCAATTTTTAGCAGCCATTATTCCAGGCTTCAGTGTCACATAATCCTTCAGAAATCATTCTGATATGCTTAGTTGGTGCTCAAAAAATATATTTTTTATCATTATGTTACAATGTTGAAAACAGTTTTAATTTTGTTGAAAATGTGATCCATTTCTTTCACAATTCTTCGATGAACAAAGTTCAAAAGAACAGCATTTATTTGAAACTGAATTTTTTTTTAACAAAGTAAAAGTTTTTACTGTCATTTTTTGATTAATCAATACATTCTAGCTAAATGAAAGTTCTAAATAAAAAAAATATTTAAAAAAAATGACAAAATTATTAAAAAATGTGCACCGACCATGGACAAGGCTGTTTGTAGTTATTGGAACCGACACTAGACAGAATGACCACTTTTGTGAATGAGCCAATTGAGAACAATTATCGGCATTAATTGGCCTAGCTGTTTAGCCTTTCACTAATAGCCATGCTGAATAGTAAATAACAACCTGACTTGTTTAGAATTACATCACGTCAAACAATTGACATTGCAAAGCTTTTTACACAAATACATGTCGCTGTCCATGGTGCTGAAGATCTTGCTTACCTCCAAACAGACACATAGATGATGATGAGGAGGAGCAGGGTGAGGGACGAGACCCCGCAGCCCACGATCAGTGTCACAGATGGAAGCTGGGTCTTATCCATGTTCTGTCAACACAAGAAATAGACTCAGTTAGTGCTCACAGATGCTAATGGTGCAACAGGCTAGCCGCCTGCTGTCCTTCATGCGATTCTGTGCAGAAGAGAGCTGGGAAGAGTGGGCTGCTGTCCGTGTGGCTCCAGCTAAGGAGCAAGGTGAGATGAAGGTCACTCGGTAAAGAGCTGATACTGAGGACTGAGATATCCAGAGGGCACAGCAGAGAGCTATAATATAACAACCTATGACTGCTTCTAATGACATATAGACCATCAGAAAAGCTAAATGCCTGATGCTGTGAATTACTCATACAGTGATTGTGAACCAAAAGCCTCAAATATAACACATTTGCAGGCTTGCGCAACCATTGTCTTGGTTGCCATGGTGATGTGGTGGAGAAACAGCAGCCACTGCAGTGGTGTACGCAGCATTAACTGTGCCATAGGTGTGAGTAGTGCATGCCTGTGTGTTTGTGAATATCTGCATTCCCTGCTTAAGACTTACGCCACTATAATACAAATCTAGAAATATTATCTGTTAAACATTGTAAATATGGCACAGCAGAGTTAAGGATGTCCATGGGTGTTACATATTCTCAGAGGTGTGCACTTATTACCTTAAGTCGAAAACACACAAACTTACACTTACACACAAAGATAATTGGTTGAGTTTATAGCCTGTCTTGTCTCCAGGTTTAATGTGCGCACAGGGCCAAGTTAATTAAATCCCTCTGATTAATCTGCACTGCAGTGAGGTCCCCACTGACAATCAAGAAAGAAATGCATCCTCTGAGACTAAGTTTGTCTTCTCCTGGCCAATCAAACACTTTACTAAGCCTAAGCTGTGGAAGACAGGCTAGTACTCAGAACAACCACTATCGAACCAAGGGAATTATTTAGTCCATCAGTGCAGACAGTGAGCCATAGCAAGTTGGGAACGGAAACTATCAAGCATATGTTGAAACGTTTGATTTATGTGTGTGTGTGTGTTTAGGCATCTGATAATATTCAAAATAATATAGCCAATATTCAAAACTATAATTGTTTTATTTCTGAATTTTGATGCAAAATAACTAAATAATCATTAGACTACAACAATAAAAACTGCAATAAAATATGCATTAGGGATATATATATATATATATATATATATATATATATATTAGGCATGGGCCGATTACCGGTTTCAAGGTATACCGCGATTTAAAAATGTCACATTTCAAAAATCACTAATATTTTCCTTTATACCGTTCCTGCGGTATGCACTATTTTTCATGTCTCCTCAAAGTCTGAAAGTGTAGGAATCCCTCAGGTTGAGTGCAGTGTAGAGAGTAACATGACCCTCCTGTTGGTGCGAGCGAGCGGTCAGTAGTGATGGGAAGTTCGGATAATTTTAGATGGTATTTTCTTTTCATCTCGTCTCTGTATAGTTCAAATTAAAGCAGTGTTTCAGCCATAGACTGTGGTAACCAAGGAAACGCCGTATGCGGTGTTCCAGAAGCGCCTCCTGCTGTCAGAGGCTGAATATGCATCTCATTCAGAGCATCTGCTGTTTGCTTCATTTAGGCATGTAGTATAATTTCACAAAGCTAGTCAGAACATTCTGTTTTTGCTTCAAATTGGGTTATTATTAAATCAAATTATGTAAATTAAATTATATAACTAAAATTAAATAACTGCAATTACAGATTTAGGTTAAATAAAGATGTCAGTCTTTATTTTTCTTCTTTTTAGGAAACAAATCAAAGAAAAATAAACATTCTACTGTTTCTAATATTCTGTATGTTGCTCAAAAACTAAATATATTGTACACATTTTAGAGCTGTAACGACAATTCCGTGATACCGTGATATTTTTGCTTAAGGTTATCATACCATCAAAATCTCATACCGGCCCATGCCTATATATATATTAGAGGTTGACCGATAGTGGATTTTACCGATAGCTAGGTTGGTCCACACTGGCCGATACCGATTAATCAACCTATAGTTTTTAAAATGGATACTGAAACTAAAATAGTGCTTTACTATTTTTAAAAAAAGAACCATAATTTTTAAATGAATCAAATATGAATATTAATTATTAAATTGATCATTAACGTTCATAGTTTATTAACTAATGTTAACAGAAGAAACACAATTAAAAAATTTAATATTAGCCTAAATGTTGAAATTAACAAACTCTAACTAGGAACAATACTTATACAGCTTTCATTAATATTAATGTTACAATGTTACGTATTGTAAAGTGTTACCATTTCATATCAACAGTCATGCTTAAAGATGGCCATCTTTAATTATCTACACAAAGGCCACAGCACTGAAATTCAGAACAAATTACATACATATGGATATTGTATGTATACTCTCACACTTTATTTGCTTCTATTTTAGAACACTTGATTATCTAATCAAAATAACAAAATATGGGTCACACACCGGGGAAAAGCGCAGTGTCGTGTCTAATACAAACTCGAGTAGCAGGTTATCACACACACACACACAATGCGTCGCGTTCACTTCAAGCGGCGGTCTAAAACAGTTTATTTAAATCGCCAAATAGACAAAAGTTCACTTCAAGAATGAACAATGCAGCATAGATGTGTTTGCAGTTTGGTGTTTAAAAAAACAGAGCCAACAGAAAGAGAAATAGTGATGTACATAGGTCTATAGCTCAATAAATGAAGCATACTTTATTAGAGCCACAGAAAGACAAACGTTTTGCTGAAAAAATGCACAATACACAATGTTACAGCCTAGGGTGAAGTTATTATGCACATTAATAACAATTTGGGATGAATATAATGTAATTTAATGGAAAACTATGTGAACGGCGCTCTGTTCCGCTGCAGGATTTTCTGTCAGCTGTATTTAAACAGCGTTTGAAGTTTCCCGCACTGTGCAGCGTGTAGCCTCACGTGCCAAAACAATCAACATGTGCTGTCAGTGATTTCCACCTGTAGAGGCCGCTCTCGCACTGTATAATGGCAGTGGACCATTTTCAGTCACTCCAGCAACAGATGCAATGGAAAAAAACAGAAACTGGAAAAACTATCGGCATGGATTTTTGCCGATAGTTCCAGCAATCAACTATCGGTGCTGATTAATAGGCAAAACCGATACATCGATCGACCTCGGTATATATATATGGCTCTGCAATAATCAATTAATCAAGCGTAGCATTAGTTCTGCCAGGTCATGTCAGTCAAGCTTGCGTCAGCTGATCCACATCTACCTATAGGAATATGACGCCTATCTCAGCATTCATAACCGGAAAAACTATCGGCATGGATTTTTGCCGATAGCCGATAGTTCCAGCAATCAACTATCCGTGCCGATTAATAGGCAAAACCGATACATCAATCGACCTCGATATATATAGAGTATATATATATGGCTCTGCAATAATCAATTAATCAAAATTAAAAGCTCGCGTCAGCTGATCCACATCTACCTATAGGAATATGACGCCTATCTCAGCATTCATAACCGGAAAAACTATCGGCATGGATTTTTGCCGATAGCCGATAGTTCCAGCAATCAACTATCCGTGCCGATTAATAGGCAAAACCGATACATCAATCGACCTCGATATATATAGAGTATATATATATGGCTCTGCAATAATCAATTAATCAAAATTAAAAGCTCGCGTCAGCTGATCCACATCTACCTATAGGAATACGACGCCTATCTCAGCATTCATACATAAGGTTCTTCAGTATTATCAGCAGCTTTCGCATTGCTCAATAGCTAATTGCCCCCTCCATTCTCAGCTCCTCCTCTCATCCAGTCATGGTTCAGCCTTATGATTCTCCTTTAAATCAGATGAATTTCTAAAATGTTACTGAATATTAATTGTATCTGCAATACATTTATGTTGGTTCTCTTCTGTTTACCCTAGGGGGTTATCACTGCTCTCTTGCCCAGAACAGAACCATACCGTCATTCTAAACTATATGTTAATTGTCAATCATCTTTGACTATAGCGGTCCTGACAGAAATTGGTAAATAAATATAACTAAGCCACAATGTACTTGAAAATGCATGGTTATTTAAAAACCTATAAGCTAAACAATACATTCAATAAGTACTAAGGACATCGGTCTATTAATATTTTAAAACTTGCCAAACTGTATGCAAATTAAGTAGGACTGCACAAACATAAATAATAGACTTGCAAAGGCAATCCTGAATTTTTTACAAGTGACAAGCAAAAAGACGATGGCCTACCTCTGAAGAATGTACTAACATGAAACATCTCAAATCAGTTTGCGGTTTCTTTTTCTCGCCATCTTCACTGACCCATATTTGGGAATGATGTAATCAGAGCTTCATCCAAGTACAACTGCAGCATAGCTGTGCATTTCTACAAGCTTTAGCTCATAAATATTCAGTCTGGGCAAAGCCACAGCAATTTTCTCATATCAAACTGCTTATAAAGCGTAAGACAATCTGACCCATGTAAACCAGAGCCTGGTTCAAAGCTGGAAACATCTGTAGAAATACTGGAGTGCGATTAAAATAGCTGCAGTGCACTATCTCCCTTTATTTCTTGTTTCTCTTTCCATGTGCACTGCAGCTGACTGTATATTCAAACTCAGAATGTGGGAGGGAAAGAGAGGAAGGGAAGTGTTTCTCTGGCTCTTTATCATTCTGAAGCTGTAGGATGCTAGTTGCCAGCGGAGTGGCCGTTGGATGGGCCATTTTGAGGTGGCAAGTGGAGCTGCAGGAATAATTAGCGACATAGCAGTGGGGGTCTGGAGCGAGAAGGCTAGAGAAAGAGAGAGACAGACAGGGAGTGGAGCCAAGGGGAGGAGCGGTCCACCCTTCTGCTGGCACACGGCTACTCAAATTAAATCTCCACAATATGCTTTCCACGAGGCATGGAACGAGCTAACTGCAATACTCCCTTATTCCGCATCCATCTGACCAGGTAGAGCGGGACAGGCAGCCATCATAAGGCGAGCGATTAGCATACAGCTATAGCTCTCTGGATCACCATGAGGAGACATGCAGATCATGCGGTCTTTACACACACATCCATGAAAGCAAATAGTAGCACATATGCACACAGGAGGAAAACTCTGAAACACAGATAAAAATGTGTAAAATTTTAACTGGCTATCCTAAAAATATTGCTTGAATGTACTGTAACATCAGCCTTTATCAGCATGAAATAAATATAACCCTATTTACTTTAATGCACTTTCCTGGTTTTATTGTGAACGAACAATCAGTGCACTTCATTCCAAAAAAAAAAAGTTGTCTTTTTCATCTTTAATCAAAATGTAGCTCCTCTGAAATGACTTTCCTTTTCTGCTGACATAACTTAGGCCGAGAGAACAATTCAATAATGTTAAACAATAGCCAAGTAGATATTTCGGTGGAATTTAAGCAAAGTATGGCTCGCAATGTTCACATTTCAAATCCAGCTGATTCAAAGAGTGAAGTAGCAGCACCCTACATTTTTTCCTTGAATATCCAGTTTAACTTGGAATTTCACATTAACAATGGCATATACAATGGACATCAATGGGGTCTATCAATTGTTCGGTTACCCAAATTCTTCAAAACATCTTCTTTTGTATTCAGCAGAAGAAAAACAATCTAAAATAAAAAAAGAGTCAATTTTTGATTGAACTATACCTTCAAGCAAGTAAAATTTGTTGCAAAAGGCAATTTACACTTGTTGTGGTTTTCCAAATTCCATATATCCATTTTCCAATCCAACTGATTCCCAGAGTAAAGTAGGATGTTTTTTGCATTGCATTTCAACAAACCACATTAAGCCAGTAAAATGTGCTACAAAAAGCAATTCATGTTTGCTGTACACTTTTTTTGTATTCCATATTTGCAGCTTTGTGCACAGCAGCCTGTATGTAATGATGTGATCCTAACTCTGCTTTGTTATGATGTCCCTTTTTCACTTGGTTTCCCAAATCAAAACAGTGTCACAACAGTGACTTCTGTTCCCGATGCAGCCAATCTGAAACATCTTGGCAGAGCAAATGAGAGAAGACATGGCCATTGTTTTGGCCAGTAGGGTGTCAAGCTTCCTCTTCCTCTTTTTTGGGCTCTCTGGCTCATATCTGGGCCAAGCTGCACAAAGAGAGTGTTATAGCGTGTTCTATAGCTTTAAGAACTTCCACTGCCCATGCTGTTTCCACGGCAACTGGTGAATAAACTGCTTCAGATGCAGTTTCCAGTCTAATAATAACTAATCACACTGAATGAAAATTCCACACAAAGACACAGCCCTTTCTTGCATTAAACCAAACCAAATCCCATCATTTTAAATAAAGATGCTATTTTAAAGGAAGACATATAGATTTACACAAAGACAACCCTCTAAGGCCAAAATGCACGGATGGTGTGTCATCAAGATATATGTTTTACACTCACGAAAAGGCCAACAAATCCCCTAAGCACATCTGAATGTACCAGGAAAAATGTATCTGAGGTGTCCACACAGCAAAATCCAACAGAATAATATATATAGATGGGAATTTGTATGTTGGTGTGTTTTAAACAATGCATTTCTTTAAAAATAATAGATATTGCATGTATGCAGTTAAGACAGCTATTTTGAACTATTATATTATTAATCACATGCATTTTCTCTGTACAAACATTTAATGTATGCAAATCAAAAATGAAAGCTAGCATGTTTCATGCACTGCATTCTAGCACCAATGTCTTTGCTTCTGACCTTCGATGATCCAGTTTAACCATACTAAAGCAAAAATTACTCTAGAGCAGTGATCCTCAAATCTGGCTCGCGAGATCCACTTTCCTGCAGAGTTTAGCTCTTACCCTAATCAAACACACCTGAGTTTGCTAATCAATGTCTTCAGGATCATTAATAAATCACAGGTAGGTTTGTTTGATTATAGGGTTGGAGCTAAACTCTGCAAGAAAGTGGATCTCGTGAGCCAGATTTGAGGATCACTGCTCTAGACAAACATTTGTGTCTTTTTTATTGCTGAAGTGTGTTGAAATTTCTTCTTCTGCATTCTACTGTACGGACGTAAATTTACTTTCCCTTCAGCCTGAGGCTTATTCATTTCACTTTTGGTGTGAAAAGGTTTTTATATTTGCCAAAAATAGAACTTTTTTATTTTAAAAACAAACAAGCAAGCCCTGTCCAGATTTAAAACTAATGCAAAAGTAACGTAACGCATTACTTTCCATAAAAAGTAACCAAGTAACGTAATTAGTTACTTTTTTTATGGAGTAACGCAATATTGTAATGCATTACTTTTAAAAGTAACTTTCCCCAACACTGCTGATGACAGTTGAAACGCGTCATCACGGTCTTGTGAAAAGGGTCCATTGTTGACACGGAGTTCAGTGCTTTATTTTATAATAATAATGTTGGATAATTTTATAACGTTGAAGAATTTATTATTATTATTATTGCAGTTGTTGTTGCAGCAGTAGTTTCTTGCATTCCAAAACACACAATAGCACCAAACTACACAGAATCACTTTGAAATGAAAGCTCCCAAAGGGCAGTTTGGGGTAGCCTTTACACATGTGCTTAGCCTGCAGCAAGCCTTCCAAGTCTCTTTTACCTGTCAAAACTTTGTAAGTTTATAAAGTGTGGAGGAAAAGTGCAATGGAGCAGAGGACGGATATTACACTGGGACATTGAGACCTGGAGCACAACAAGAAGGAAAAAAAAAGTGTCTCATGTTTTCTATTTACTATCTTGTGAATGTCAGATATGCATGGTCTCAAGTGTTCGGATACAGAATAATGCACAAACTAATCAATTACTGGTATACTTTTCAATAAGGTTTCATTTGTTAGGATTAGTTAACTAAACTTCATTTATAATTTATTAATCTTAGTTAATCTCAACATTTACTAATACACATTACTAAAATCAAATGGTGTGTTCATATTATTTAATGAACATGAGCTAGCAACACAAACTAACAAAGAGCAGTTGTATTTTTATTAACGAACATTATAACAAAGGTTAATAAATACTGTATTGCACATTGTTAGTTAATGCTAGTATTTCTAATTAACTAATTGGACCTTATTGTAAAGTCTTAACATTTACTCAATGAAGAGTAAATGTTCTGAATTTCTGAATCGGTATTGGTTTGACTGTGAAAGAAATTATATTAAAATATCACAGAATATTATAATATATGGAGAGATTACACACACTAAATCATACACTAAAAATAAATGTCAAAAGCTGACTTTTCATAAGATCCAAAGGAACATTGATCCACATCTTTCTATTTTTTGCAAGACATTTATTCTGTTTTATGCTTCCCATGAAACTTGCATGCACCGATGCAGATGACAATAAAAGCATGAATATCATAAATACAAGTGAACCTTGAGGTTGTGGTTTGTGCTGGTGCCCAAAGCCACTCAATAATTAGTCCATTCTGCCACCTACACAAATTTGAATCTCATAATCTTAATGAGAAACCCTCTTGACAGCATGATTCGGCTGTGTCTGATCTAACACACAAATAATTGTAACAAAGACCTCATAATGACATCAATGAAAGTGATATGAAAGTCAAATCAAAACATACCCACTCCATGCACAACTGATCCTAATAGCGAGCCATCAATCATGTAGCATTCTCTTCATGCAGCTGCAACGTGAAGTCAATATACTCTCTCACACACACACACACACACACACACACACACACACACACACACACACACACACACTCACACACACCCGGGGTTACCGGCACCATTCCAAAACCACTGTGCGGTAGAGCTCTGCAGTCTGGGATACCCATAATGCACTGGGGCTTGAAGAGCGCTGAGGGCCAAACAGTATAGCGCTGGAAGCACAGCGTGTTGCAGCCATATATCGTGTATCACTCTCCACATGCCGGTCCAACGAGAACAAAATACTCTCTCACACACACACACACACACACACACACACACACACACACACACACACGCACACACTCACACAAACCCGGGGTTACCGGCACCATTCCAAAACCACTGTGCGGTAGAGCTCTGCAGTCTGGGATACCCATAATGCACTGGGGCTTGAAGAGCGCTGAGGGCCAAACAGTATAGCGCTGGAAGCACAGCGTGTTGCAGCCCCAGGGGAGGGCTCAGTGTTAACATTAGCACATAAACCCGAAACTCAATATATTATCACCCACTGCACAGACACTGCGCATGATACGATTAAGACTTTGTGTCGACCACAAAAATATAAAGACAACGCAGCATGGCTGTGTAATTGGATCATGGGCTTCCAGTCCAGCTGTAGTGTGCATGTTTGCAGAGAACATGCCAAGTGCAGATGCATGAGAAAAGCAAGCTTGAAAAACGTCTCGGGTTACTTATGTAACCATGGTTCCCTGAGGGGAACGAGACACTGCGTCCTCTAGGGGTCGCTATGGGGAACGCCTCGTCGTGACCCGTGTCTGAAGCCTACATTGAAAAAACACCAACTTGTTTGGCCGGCGACAGCCATGACGTCACTACCGTCGCAACTAGTACAAAATAGGCGCCGGTAGCACACATCATCACTTCTTCGTCTGAAGCTTGTGTCCGCAGCATGGCACAAAAACTAGAGGACGCAGTGTCTCGTTCCCCTCAGGGAACCATGGTTACATAAGTAACCCGAGACGTTCCCTTTCGTGGAACTTCGAACTGCGTCCTCTAGGGGTCGCTATGGGGAACGGTAT
>NW_015505283.1:188362-196273 GCF_001515645.1 Sinocyclocheilus grahami | reverse complement strand
GAGATGTGGCTTGAAGGGGCACGGATGGCAAGGAGGGAGTTTTGAGAGATGACGTCTCCCCCAGAGAGAGGTAGCTGGCTAGCGTCTCTTCCACCGGGGGCATCATCTCATAGCCGCTTTCGCGCATCGACTCGATGTTCGCATAACTCGTATGCTGAGACTGATATATGCGTGAGGAAAACGGCCTCTTCCATTCCTTCTCGATCTCAGTGTGGAGATCAGGAAGGAAAGGAAGGCTCACTTGAGCTGGTCTATGGTCAGAGAGATAACGTTCGTCAAGACGACCTTGCGACGTCACCTCCCTGGCTCGTTTCCACGTTAATTCGAGCCTGGCCGTGGCCCGATCCATTACCTCTAGCAGCTCACCATACGCAGGGCAGGTGGACTGGGAAAGCTCAGCCTCGGCTTCTTCACTCTCCACATCCATTCCCTGCTCTTGTTGGGCTGGGCCCAACTGAGCACTGGCCCCTGGATCAGATGATATTAGAGAGAGGATATCATCGTCCAGCGGCTGTCTCTCGCCCGACGCCGATGTATATATATATATATATATATATATATAGTAATTTTAATGGTAAAAGTCTGCAAAAATAAAAATGTTTGCATATTTTAGTATTATTTATATACTACTTTTATCCACATTTTGAATTAGCTTTTATTTTTGTACTTTCAGGTTTAATTTGAATTTTTGTTAGATTTTTTGTTATGTGCTTTTGTCATTTTTATTTGTTTTTGGCTTTTTAATATTGCTATTTAGGTTTAATGTATTTTTACTTCAATTTTAGTTTTTATTTTATTTTATGAAATATTGATTAAATATAATATGAAATATTGTCTTAGCAAGTTACTAAAAATATTTCATCTGATGTTTGTATTATTTCATTTCAGCTTTATTTCAGATAAAGTGGTGGGGGGCATCTTGAGTTATTTACACTGTTAAAGAGTTGGATTCTCATGCTAAATATGGCCAAAGTTTCAAAAAACGATTTGGACGTATAACAGAGTATTTCTGTGTCAAATACACACTTCCGGGTTTCTTACAAGTTTCGGAAAGTTTTTTAGATTATGGCTCCTTATGACGTCATGAAGGGTGGAACTCCATATATGGGCATTTCTCCCGGAAGAACGCGCCCATGCACACATTGACCAGAGCGAGAGCAAGAGCGCGCCCATCAACGCGCTTCATTCAGCTGCACTGCACGGGACAACGGCACGCCTGCAGGAGCTCGGCTGTTTCCGGAGAGAATCGTAAAGCTGTATCTTTCTTTTATAAATATGATAAAACTAAAGACTTTTTGGAGATATGAAGGATGCAGTACTACTCTATAGGTACTCAAGATGAGATTGGGTGAAACTGTGTGTGTTATGCCCCTTTTAACAAAAATATTTTAACAGTTTTAGTTTTAATTACCAATAATAGCCCTGTTAAAGGTAAGTTTCCTAACTATATGTTGAAAAACTGTAATAAATATAATAGGACATTTCATGTATTTACAGTAAAATACTGTTAAATGACGTTTATGGAAGTGAAAAAGAACAAGTGATTATTAATTTTCAGTGCAAAATGTAAATTAACGTTCCTAGAATTCTAATGCGTGATTTTTTTTACTGTAAATTTGTTTAATCCATAAAACCTAAAATGTTGCTACTGTAATTTTTATGGTAAATTCTGGCAGCCACAGCTGCTGATTTTTTTATTGTAAATTTCACAGATTTCTTTTACGCAGTAAATGCATGCAAAATGCCTCAAGTAAATCCATGAATGAGAAAGATCATGTAAGAACCAAAAAACAAAAAAACGCTACCGTGTGATTGAAGTGCGAGTCAACAGAAAGCCCACACTCTTTAAAGCTGTTAACTAAAAGACAGTCAGTGACAAGGACGCCTCCTCACATTCCAATTTCTCTCCCAAATATGAACTCATTAATCATAGCAGCTGTCCAAGATGGATTTTAATTTCGCACTGAACACACACCAGCCCCGGCTCCCCTTCGCTCAATGCGGGCAGATTACATTTCACTGTTCTCTTCCTGTCTCTCAGCCTCTCTCTTCCGCTCCCTTTATCTCATTCCTTCCTCTCTGTCACCATTCTCCTTGTCTTTTCTTTTCTTCTCATTTCTCTGCATTATTGTGTTTTATTCTTGTGTTATAAGTGGTGCTTGGTGTACTATTACTTTTCTAAGAAATCGTATATATAATATTCTTTTGTCCAAAAAGATTGTTCATAGTCTTATTTACTGTATATACCACTTATAAGGACAAAAATAATATACACATTTTTAATGTTTTTGAGGCTGATAGTCTTATTTAGCTACTGTATATGCTACTTATAATTACTAAAATAATATACACATTTTTAATGTTTTTGAGGCTGATAGTCTTATTTAGCTACTGTATATGCTACTTATAATTACTAAAATAATATACACATTTTTTATGTTTTTGAGGCTGATAAATCTTATTTAGCTCCTGTATATACTACTTAAAAGGACTAAAATAATATACACATTTTTTATGTTTTTGAGGCTGCATTTATTTGATCAAAAATACAGTAAAACAATAAAATTGTCAAATATTGTTACAATTTAAAATAACGTTTTTTATTTAAATAAAGTATAAAATGTAATTTATTCCTGTGATGCAAAGCTGATTTTTTTAACAGCCATTACTCTAGGCTTCATTGTCACACGGTCCATCAGAAATCACTGTAATATGCTGATTTGGTGTTCAATAAATCAAATAAATCAATAAATCAAATCATTAAGTTTTGCTACTTAATATTTTTGTTATCGCTTTTTCCCCCTCCAGGATTCTTTGACAAATATAACATTCAAAAGAATAACATTATTTATTCAAAATAGATTAAAAAAAAAAAAAAAGTAAGTCTTTACTGTCACTTTTGATCAATTTAATACATCCTTGCTAAATAAAAGTATTAAATTTAATTTATCTTAAGAAAAGTGAGTAGTGACTCCAAACATTTGAACTTTTCACCAGTAAGAAACCACACATGACACTCCAGCAATGCACTAAAAACCACATGAAGCACTTTTGTACTGGCACAGCAATGCCCTGATAACAAATAACAACAATAGTGAGTTTTGCACTTTTTTCAATTTTTTTAACAGGATTTTTAAATTCTATTGTTCTCAGTCTGTTCTCCCTTGAGGCAACGGCAGAAAACGTTATATCTTTAACATATCTATATGTAACCATCTAAATGCAAATGTTCCACCCACACTGCATTAAGCGCTATGTGCACGAACTAGTCTTTTGCAGTTTTAAAAGACAAAAAAGAGCGCAAACAGATGGATGTGTAGGGGGTGAAAGTACAAGCATGACCAGAAGGCCCACGGTTCTTTGTTAAAGTACAACATAATGCTGGTGCTCGTCTGTCTGATCGTCTGTCTGCCTCTTTCAATAGAATCTGGCTTCAGATACGCAGTCTCAATTTTCTTGCTCTCTTTGCAAAGGAAAAAGAATAAATAAGATTCCGTTCATGTTTGCTAATGAAGCCAAACTTATTCTCATGGTAATACATAATGCTTGTCCTATTTCAGCTCTTCAGTGTGTATTTCGAATGTGACCATAATAATTCAGATGTAAATTCTGCAGCTGAAGCACTTAGAGTGACGCTGTCAGGATTTACCTGTTATGTTTCTCGGCACTAGTAAAGACGTGCCAATCACGTCTGTGCCAAGCATTCATTCATTTAGATGATTGAGATGATTATTGAGATGACAGGATGGATTTCCATTTGAATGTCAGGTGCCAATCCTTTACTCATAGATTTAAAGCTTCATACTTTATAGTGCATAAAACGTCCTGAGATCTGAATGCAGCTCATAGGAGGACTGTTTTTTTATGATAAATATAAACATATAAAGGAAACGTGATTAAATCTACATCTGTGTAACTGTTATTTCTCTAACACACTCACAAAATACATACTAAATACATACTAAATACATACTAAAATAATGATGTATTTAGAATACTAAAACACTAATAACATACTAAAAACACTTTACAATAAGGTTCAATTTATATTAATGTTAATCTCTACATATACTAATATACTTTTCACATGTAAAGTTCTAGAAATTGGCATACACCAGTGTTTAAAATGTGGGTTCACATAAGATTTTTAAGTTCTCATATGTTAATTTATTTATTTGTTTGTTTGTTCAAAAATACAGTATAAAACAATAATTGTGAAATATTATTACAGTACAATTTAAAATAACTTTTTCTTTTTTTAAATATATTTTACATAATAAATATATTTGAAAGATTCCAGTGATGGCAAACAACACAATATTTATAAATCAGCACTACCCTAGATTACTAAATGCTGCAAAAAAAAAGACGTTGTTCACAATAGGTTCATGAATCATGATACCTTGGATTATCAAATCGAACCTTTTTTTTTTAAAGTGCTACCAAGACCATACAAAAATGAAAGTTTTCATATGGGAGTATGATTTATTTACCATCATCTTTCTACCATAATTTTTTCTAACAATATTTTTGGACAAACTGCAGCCAAACTAGTTAAAAATGAGACAACAGTACTGGTGGCCTTCAAAAGCAGTTGGTCTATTGCATCTCAGTTTGCAAGGCCGGTATCACAGCAATCAGTGTAAATATTTGTGATGCACATTTGGCTTTTACCAATACTAGTTGTATCTTGAATATATAAATCAACATAAATATAAAAATAAAATGTCTTCAGCCACCAAAGTACCTTGTGTTAACATGCTAAAACACTTATACAAATTTATCCTTGCAACATATTTCAGTTCTTCTACAGAGAGTGCATGTCTGCAGCCAGAACCTTCTTGTCTTTTTCCCTCTCTGCTCTTTCTAACCATTTTCTCTTGTAGCCTGCTTTGTGTGTCTCATCTCTGCTTTAATTGGAAGTGTGTTTTCAGTGATGTGTATACAGTACAGAAGGAATGTGGCATGCAAAAATCATCCAATGTCAAAGTGGAGTCAGTGCTGGGTCAAGTGAAGATCAAGGCATGTTGAATCTGCAGGATTCAACATCTCCTGTCACTGAGGTTGCATCAGTGTAACATACATTTAATATACTACATCACGTTGTCTCTAACCCTTTATCAACACACCCCTCTTTAAGCCTTGGAAAATACACCCTACTGTGTGACTGAAGATTTCCTGCAAAACTCAACAGACAGCAAAAACAGATTTAAATTAATAAACGGCTTCTCACCTGTCATTCTCATCCCAGGAAATGCAGGTTTGGTTTGTGGTACCCTGTGGAGAGAGTAAGAGTGCGAGAGGCAGAGAAGGATGTCACCTTGAGATTTTGCCTTGCAAATATGTATTGGTATACATTACTATTTTTTTTTTTTTTTATTCCCAAAAATTTGAAATCTTAGCCTTGCTAACAGTCAATTAAGTTGGGAAAAAAGGTAAGCAGGACAGGAATATCAGCAATATTGAGGACACTAAAAATAAATAAAAAGATGCACATATAAACACAAACTTAATTGAAAATAATTAATGGAATAATAATACATTTAAAAATGATAGAAAACAAAAAAGAAAATAATAAAAATATTTTTTTCCAAAAATAGTGAAATTCTGGAAAATGGCTAAACACTCATACAACTAGAAAGAAAGTAATTATTAAAATAAAATTAAAATAAATTACAAGTAATTAATTCAAATTAAATTACAATTAAAAATCGTCCTACAGTATGTGAGAGAAAAAGTCCCATGCTTGAAGAATTCTTCTAAAAGAATCAAATTAAAAATGAATTAATGTTAATGTGTCAGAGAGACATAGTTTGAATAATATTGGAACAAGGCTGTACACATATCGCGATTGATGCAACATATGGGTTTAAAGGGCAGACTGACTTACATTGTAAAGGTGTGAGAACTCAATCTCTAGTGGAGTTGAGAGGGAGCTGGGAGTGGGTTTGATTGTCACAGATATCACCCTGGAGTTCAGCACTGTGCTATTTCTGTGAAAATATAGAGAGAGATGAGAGAAAATATGAGGACTGCAAAAAAACTGAAGGGGGAAGAAGAGAGGAGGTCACGATCTTCAAAAAAGCTCCCATGTTCCCATGTGACAAATATAGTATGAGACACTTCACTTTGTGCTGTGGTAAATGTGCATGTCATTTGCTCATAGAGTATATTCTTTTTTGACACTTTTTGTGTCACCAGATATCTGTTTCAAAATCACCACATTCCAAGAAAAAGAGAAAAATGAGAAAGACAGAAAACAGACAAAACAGAAATGACCAACCTTTCTGTTGAACCCTAAAGACGTTTCAATACATTTAGACATCTTTCAGCTATTCAGAAAGGCTATAAAACTATTACAAGGCAAGTGTATTTTTTTATGGCTTTGTTTTTATGTAATTCTTTCTGATATTGCAGAGTGTCCTATTAAAAATCCCTTTAAAGGAACAGTTCACCCAAAAAATGAAAATGTAATTTACTCACTGTCATGTCATTCCAAACCTTTATGACTTTCTTTCTTCTATATGGGCATAAAAGACATTTTGAGAATGTATATATATATATATATTACTATTTTTTTTCTCTGTTCATCAGTCAGTGTTAACTGGTTAGGCATACACATATAGCTCTGAAAACGTTTGCCAAGATAAATAAAATATAAAATCTGACAATAATGGTATGAAATCTATCACTACTTTAGCTCAAATAATGCTAAAACTTGAAAAAGTGTAGCAGGTTGGTCTTTCTTTAAAACCAAGAAAACAGCAACAGAGAGAGAAACCAATTGAAATGCACAAAGTCTCAACATAAAATGAAAGCAAAGTCTCACCTCTGTAGAGAGAGAATACTGCCCAAGTTTCTATACAGTACGATACCAGTCACAAATGCTGAGGCGTTATCTTCATCTATAACACAAACACACACACACACATACTTTATAACAGATATACAGTATCATCTCAGTTCCTGTTAAATAAAAATGCATAAAGCAAAGTGATGAGAAAAATAAATGCTATAAGAGGTCATTGAGATACAGACTTGATTGGTGTGTAATCAAACCCTTTATTTAGAGCCCTGTAATGTAACTGGAGGTGAGATTGCAGGTTGCTCTCTCTCTTCCTGTTTCTCTCTATTTAACCCTGCAGCTTCTCACCTATGAGTTGGGCAACATGACTAATCACTTAACATATGCTTGCAGACCTTCATTACACACACAAATACACAGCGTGTTCCAAGAGTTATCCTTTTTTAATGAACACACACAGGTTTCCATGTTTTATGGGGACATTTCATAGGGGTATTGGTTTTTATACTGTACAAACTGTATATTCTTTCCCCTTACCGAACCCCCTAAACCTACCCCTCACACAAAACTTTCTGCTATTTTAGATGTTCAAAACACTTCATTCTGTATGATTTATAAGCTTGTTTCCTCATGGGGAACAAAAATGTCCCCACAAAATCAAAATTTACTGGTATTACTATCCTTGAAGGAACATTTCATTTGGTACTCATAATGTAGGGAACACCAGGTGTATACACACACACACACACACACACACAGGTTTGTTTTTGTGAAAAGTGGGGACATCCCATAGGCGTAATGGTTTTTATACTGTACAGACCGTATATTTTATTGCCCTACACCAACCCTACACCTAAACCTACCCCTTACAGGAAACTTTGTGCTATTTCAGATTTTCAATACACTCCATTCTGTGTGATTTATAAGCATTTTGAAAAGTGGGGACATGGGGTAATGTCCTGAAAAGTCACCTTCTCCTTGTAATACCTGTGTCATTATACAAATTGATGTCCTCATTTGTCACAAAAACGCGCGCGCGCACACACACACACACACACACACACACACACACACACACACACACACACACACACTCACACCCACAC
>NW_015505283.1:160543-188037 GCF_001515645.1 Sinocyclocheilus grahami | reverse complement strand
ACACACACACACACACACTCACACCCACACCCACACACACACACACACTCACACCCACACAGACACACACACACACACTAGTGTTCAAGAGTTTGAGATCAGAATTATTTTTTAAAGAAATTAATATTTTTATTCAGCAAGAATGTACTTTCTATTCATTAAAGAATCCTGGAGAAAATAAATGCATCATGGTTTACACAAAAATATTAAAATAATTCCTTTATACAACAAGAATGCATTAAATTGTTTCAAAGTTACTGTAAAGACATTTGTTTTTCATGGTTTCCACAAAATACTAAGCAGTACAACTGTTTGCAATATTGATAAAAAAAATATATATTATTTGAGCAGCAAATCAGCATATTAGAATGATAGAAGGATCATGTGCCACTAGAGTAATGGCTGCTGAAAATTCAGCTTTGCCATCACAGGAATAACTTGCATTTTAAAATATATTCAAATAGAAAACAGCAAATTGTAATAATATTTACCAAAATCACTGTTTTATTGTATTTTTGATCAAACAAATGCAGCTTTGGTGAGCATACAAGAGACTTCTTTCAAAAGCATTAAAATAATCTTACTAACCCAAACTTTTGAACGGTAACTTTTCAATGTATCATTTTATTTATATATATATATGTGTGTAAATATTTAGGTTAATTTTCACCCCAGAATCAGAACCAGCAATTAAATCATATTTTACATAAAGAAACTAAGGCTTATATTTTATCTTTTTTTCTTTCTTTTTTTTCTTTTGGGATGAAAAAAGTCATAAATATAAGAATGCATCCTTGCTGAATAAAAATGTATTAATTAATTAATTAATTAAATCTTATACAAGTTCTATGATTTATATATATAGGCTAAAGTGAGGCTAACTTTTCATGTATCACATGTACCACATTTTCTTTAGAAGTTTTATTTTATATTATATTATTATAACATCATAGTTAATATTCTAATCTTTAGGTGACATACAACATTAGTTATGCATCTTATGACTATACACCCTCAGTCTTTCTTTTTTTAATATTATAGGAGGAACTACTAAGAGGAAAAACTAAACAAGACATATCAAATCATGTGATGCAACTAAACTTGCAGATATCACTCACACAAGTATAAACAGATACACATAATTGGCCTGTTGGTTTGAAATGACAAAGTGATATTTCTTGTGCAAATGAAGAGAGCAACACAGTTGAAAAAGCGTGAGTGAGGGGAAAGGGCAGCGGTCCAGCCTCTGTAACACTCACACTGCATCACTGCCAGCAGAACCACCTGAAACAATGCACACACACACACACACACACACACACACACACACACACACAAAGTCCATCTGGTCTTCAAGCTACACTGCTCTACATCATGCCAAAACCTGTGGCAGACTGGCATGAGCTGTAAGGGAGAGAAAGAGTGAGAGTCTGTGGGGGGGTGCCAGGCGGCGGGCAGAGGCCACAGCTCCAGGGCTGCAGCTGAGGTCCCATGGGCAAGAACACAGACCGAGGGAGGGGGACAGGGGGCTGGGGGCGTGACAGTTTTGAGCTCCCTCGAGGTAATCGGGTTTCTGCTTGCCCACCCCTTTTCCCCTCCTTTTAATACACCAAAGCCATGATAATGCGAACAGATGAGACCCGAGAGGGCATTTATGGACAACACAAGGTACTAGAGGAATGTACATTGTTTAAAAAAAAAAGTTTTTAACTTTAAAAAATTGAGTTTGAGACTTTCAAGTCCACACAAAATATTTTCCAGTTTACGGGACCATTGAGCCACAAAGAAATGTGAATTACTTGAAACTACATAAAAACCCATGTTAGACCAACAGAATTCCCCAAAATGCTGTTCTGACTAGTCTAAAACAGTTAAGATAACAATTAAAGAACCTACATTTTGAACATTTCAAGCTGCATTGAAATTTGTAATTTTCTCAAGAATTCTTTATTTACATTGAACTTAAAAAAAATTACTTAGAAACAATTTTTACTCAGAAATTGCTAGTCAATTTTACAAATAATTACAAAGAAATAGCAGGTAACACATTGAATTAAATGTGCACTTTTGAAGTAGAAAGACGGAAATAATATTTTATAGTAAAACTTACTCCAATAATCTTTTAATTAATTTAAAATATGTTTTTTACAGTATGTTAATTTCATGTCTTTTTGCTTAATATTTTAAGACCTCTTAAGTAATTTAATTTATTTACCTAAATGTATATATAGTTTTACCATAATTTACCATTTTTACTTTTAATCATTTTTATTTCAACCATGACTTCAAACAACAAACTAACACTATAACATTTACGTATTTAGATTAAGGTTATTGATAAAACATATTCACAGATGAATTGTTACATAACAATAAGATCTGTAACATGCATTTAGAAAAAATCAGGTTTTAATAGTTTTAATTTCATGCCAACTTTTTAATAGTGGTGTTTTGTTTGTGAATGAATAATGTAGGCGAAAGAATCATAAAGTGTTCTTTTCAAGAGCAGAACCTGTGTAAGAATGTGTTTTGTTCTGTTACAATGTGTTTCATTGGATTCAGTCTATCAAATTTCTCTCTCATTCTAAATCATCTTTAATATAAAAGCTCATCCCAGCATGTCCAAAGCTTGACGACCTGTCAATCCAGCACTGGTGGCATGGCAACAGATCTCCCAATGGGAAAGGGAATTAAACCTAATTGCGTGTGATTGGCTCCTGCCGACTCCTGATTAAGTAGCAACTCCTCTATTAGCATAGTCGCGGGGGAAGAAGCATCTTAAATGACCTGTAACGTCGGACATGGCAAGGATTAAACAGCCTACAGCAATCAGCTCTCTAGCGAAGGAGATAAAATCCGTCAAACAAGCAGAGATTTGTTCCGAATGCAGTTTTCTACTGTTTGATTAGAGTAAACAGAGAAGAGACATTAAATTATTCAGAGATAAAAAAGGGAATGGAATGAGTAGAATACAGGCATAAAAATGGAATTTACTGATAAAATTGTTACATTTTATGAATTCGGGAAAAAAACCTGTGCTTCCCATATGAGCACCAAGGCTCAATGTGTCCGTGTACCACTAGGCCACTAGTGCTTACAAGCATATGTGTGTGCAGTTGTGTGAGACTTTGTGTGTCTTACCTGGTTTTCCAGTGACCAGGATGTTTTTAGCCACTTTGGCTTTGTCCTCTGAGTTGCGAGCCCAGTCCACCATCCCCCTCCACCCCTTCATGGGGAAAGTGATATCTGCATTTCCTGCGACAGGCCGCTTGTGAATACTCAACACTGGAGAGAGAATCCAGAGGGAACTGTAAGATCCATGGCAACACCAATATCCTGACTCACTGCATAGCGATCACATCTCAACTAGAGAAAGTGTCATGCTGTCAGATGACTCCCCCATACAAACTCTCTCAGCTCAAAAGCTCGATTTCATTCTCTTATGATCTCAGCCTTCTGCTGCCAGCCATATTCTCTGTACCACTTCACGACGACAGCATTTTAATCACTGAATGAATTCTTGAAACTTGGAAAAGAAGCATTTTTATTTATGAAACTCGAAAAATAAATCAGTGCAAATCTTTTATAAAGCCATTTGTACTTAGATCAGAATTATTTTTTAAAGAAATTAATATTTTTATTCAGCAAGAATGTACTTTCTATTCATTAAAGAATCCTGGAGAAAATAAATGCATCATGGTTTACACAAAAATATTAAAATAATTCCTTTATACAACAAGAATGCATTAAATTGTTTCAAAGTTACTGTAAAGACATTTGTTTTTCATGGTTTCCACAAAATACTAAGCAGTACAACTGTTTGCAATATTGATAAAAAAAATATATATTATTTGAGCAGCAAATCAGCATATTAGAATGATAGAAGGATCATGTGCCACTAGAGTAATGGCTGCTGAAAATTCAGCTTTGCCATCACAGGAATAACTTGCATTTTAAAATATATTCAAATAGAAAACAGCAAATTGTAATAATATTTACCAAAATCACTGTTTTATTGTATTTTTGATCAAACAAATGCAGCTTTGGTGAGCATACAAGAGACTTCTTTCAAAAGCATTAAAATAATCTTACTAACCCAAACTTTTGAACGGTAATGCATATATACTCTGTGTATATATATATATATTGAAACAATGCACACACACACACACACACACACACACACACACACACACACACAAAGTCCATCTGGTCTTCAAGCTACACTGCTCTACATCATGCCAAAACCTGTGGCAGACTGGCATGAGCTGTAAGGGAGAGAAAGAGTGAGAGTCTGTGGGGGGGTGCCAGGCGGCGGGCAGAGGCCACAGCTCCAGGGCTGCAGCTGAGGTCCCATGGGCAAGAACACAGACCGATGGAGGGGGACAGGGGGCTGGGGGCGTGACAGTTTTGAGCTCCCTCGAGGTAATCGGGTTTCTGCTTGCCCACCCCTTTTCCCCTCCTTTTAATACACCAAAGCCATGATAATGCGAACAGATGAGACCCGAGAGGGCATTTATGGACAACACAAGGTACTAGAGGAATGTACATTGTTTAAAAAAAAAAGTTTTTAACTTTAAAAAATTGAGTTTGAGACTTTCAAGTCCACACAAAATATTTTCCAGTTTACGGGACCATTGAGCCACAAAGAAATGTGAATTACTTGAAACTACATAAAAACCCATGTTAGACCAACAGAATTCCCCAAAATGCTGTTCTGACTAGTCTAAAACAGTTAAGATAACAATTAAAGAACCTACATTTTGAACATTTCAAGCTGCATTGAAATTTGTAATTTTCTCAAGAATTCTTTATTTACATTGAACTTAAAAAAAATTACTTAGAAACAATTTTTACTCAGAAATTGCTAGTCAATTTTACAAATAATTACAAAGAAATAGCAGGTAACACATTGAATTAAATGTGCACTTTTGAAGTAGAAAGACGGAAATAATATTTTATAGTAAAACTTACTCCAATAATCTTTTAATTAATTTAAAATATGTTTTTTACAGTATGTTAATTTCATGTCTTTTTGCTTAATATTTTAAGACCTCTTAAGTAATTTAATTTATTTACCTAAATGTATATATAGTTTTACCATAATTTACCATTTTTACTTTTAATCATTTTTATTTCAACCATGACTTCAAACAACAAACTAACACTATAACATTTACGTATTTAGATTAAGGTTATTGATAAAACATATTCACAGATGAATTGTTACATAACAATAAGATCTGTAACATGCATTTAGAAAAAATCAGGTTTTAATAGTTTTAATTTCATGCCAACTTTTTAATAGTGGTGTTTTGTTTGTGAATGAATAATGTAGGCGAAAGAATCATAAAGTGTTCTTTTCAAGAGCAGAACCTGTGTAAGAATGTGTTTTGTTCTGTTACAATGTGTTTCATTGGATTCAGTCTATCAAATTTCTCTCTCATTCTAAATCATCTTTAATATAAAAGCTCATCCCAGCATGTCCAAAGCTTGACGACCTGTCAATCCAGCACTGGTGGCATGGCAACAGATCTCCCAATGGGAAAGGGAATTAAACCTAATTGCGTGTGATTGGCTCCTGCCGACTCCTGATTAAGTAGCAACTCCTCTATTAGCATAGTCGCGGGGGAAGAAGCATCTTAAATGACCTGTAACGTCGGACATGGCAAGGATTAAACAGCCTACAGCAATCAGCTCTCTAGCGAAGGAGATAAAATCCGTCAAACAAGCAGAGATTTGTTCCGAATGCAGTTTTCTACTGTTTGATTAGAGTAAACAGAGAAGAGACATTAAATTATTCAGAGATAAAAAAGGGAATGGAATGAGTAGAATACAGGCATAAAAATGGAATTTACTGATAAAATTGTTACATTTTATGAATTCGGGAAAAAAACCTGTGCTTCCCATATGAGCACCAAGGCTCAATGTGTCCGTGTACCACTAGGCCACTAGTGCTTACAAGCATATGTGTGTGCAGTTGTGTGAGACTTTGTGTGTCTTACCTGGTTTTCCAGTGACCAGGATGTTTTTAGCCACTTTGGCTTTGTCCTCTGAGTTGCGAGCCCAGTCCACCATCCCCCTCCACCCCTTCATGGGGAAAGTGATATCTGCATTTCCTGCGACAGGCCGCTTGTGAATACTCAACACTGGAGAGAGAATCCAGAGGGAACTGTAAGATCCATGGCAACACCAATATCCTGACTCACTGCATAGCGATCACATCTCAACTAGAGAAAGTGTCATGCTGTCAGATGACTCCCCCATACAAACTCTCTCAGCTCAAAAGCTCGATTTCATTCTCTTATGATCTCAGCCTTCTGCTGCCAGCCATATTCTCTGTACCACTTCACGACGACAGCATTTTAATCACTGAATGAATTCTTGAAACTTGGAAAAGAAGCATTTTTATTTATGAAACTCGAAAAATAAATCAGTGCAAATCTTTTATAAAGCCATTTGTACTTTTCACATCAATGTGATGGAACAATTTACATACCAGTGGTTTTACGTATGATTTATACAGAAATGTGCACTGCCTAACCAACGTAACCAAGTAACCAACGAATTAATCTCAGCTTCAGAAGTTGTGTTTACAAGATACAGGGCCTACATAATGTTAGACATCATGTTTTTCTTCTACTATATAAATACAGTAACTAGACATCAGCACAGAGGAAATATATTTCAAATAAAAAACTAATCTTTTAAACTTCCTATTCATTAAAAAATACTGAAAATCTAAACACAGTATCCACAAAAATATTAAGCAGCTCAACTGTTTTCAACACTGATAATAACCAGAAATTCTTACTGAGCAACAAATCGGCCGTTTTCTGAAGGATCATGTGCTGAAAATTCAGCTTTGCCATCACAGGAATAAATGACATTTTAAAATATATTAAATTAGAAAACAGTTCTTTTAAATTGTAATATTTCACAAAATTATTCTTTTAACCACTAGGCCATGGTCCTGACATCACATTTGTGACCCTGGACCACAAAACCAGTCATAAGTAGCACAGGTATAACAACACATTGTATGGATCAAAATGATCAAATGTACTTTTATGCCAAAATAATTAGGATATTAAGTAAAGATCATGTTCCATGAAGATATTTTGTCAATTTCCTACCATAAATATTTCAAAACGTAATTTTTGATTAGTAATATGCATTGCTAAGAACTTCATTTGGAAAACTTTAAAAGTCGATTTTCTCAATATTTAGATTTTTGCATCCTCAGATTTCAGATTTTCAAATAGTTAAATCTCGACCAAATATTGTCCTATCCTAACAAACCATACATCAATGGAAAGCTTTCAGATGGTGTATAAATCTCATTTTCAGTAAATTGACCCTTATGACTGGTTTTGTGGTCCTGGGTCACATTTTTGCATCGAAATCTAGGTTGCAGCAGATACATTAAATTACTTGGTGAAAAAGAAGGGAACTGGCAGGCCAGATTTGATCAATGTACGTGTGTGCTAATTGTTACTAACTCTGTACAGTACTATTCATATTTTAAGTTCAAGTTCTTGTGCATTATTTTCCATCTATTGATGAATGTGTGGTGTTACATATACATCTGCATCTCAAAGCTTTGTGTGGGACTGATAGGTCATTGCTGTAGGACAGGTGTTGTCACAAAGGGAGAATCTGAGCTCATGGGCAGCTCAGTGATTCAGAGGTAAACAGAACCTCTCACACCCCCTTTTAAACTCTGCCAGCTGCGGCCCACAACGTATGACCATGAAGGTTCATCTTCCCGCTGTTTTTACGAACCTGGGTGCTGAGTAAACCATAGTCCGTTCTGTATGCAGGAGAGATGTGTGTGGTTTAGAGTGTGATTCCAAAGCTATAAAAATGCCTAGAGCTATACATATTTGGAAATCAGTGTGAGCAACATATCAGATTCATTGCTCAGGGATTGGTCATGATTTCCAAAGGGATATTGTCTGTTACTGCATTCTGATGAATATGAAAATGTTCAAGGTGTGTGAAAGTGTGTGTGAGTAATAGTGTTGGTGGTGATTTCAACTGATCATCTGTTTCAGCACCATCAAATGCCTAAATTGATTTGAATTAAACAAATTATATACACTATCGTTCAAAAGTTTGGGATCAGTACGATTTTTAATGTTTTTAAACGTTTTTAAATTAAAATTTTAATTTTGTAAAATATTATTGCAATTTAAAATAACAGTTTCTATTTTAATATACTTGAAAATATAATTTATTCCTGTAAAGCAAATTCATTTTCATCATCCATTACTCCAGTCTTCAGTGTCACATGATCCTTCAGAAATCACTCTAATATGCTGATTTTATTATCAATGTTGGAAACAGTTTTTGCTGCTTTATATTTTTTTGGAACCTGTGATACTTTTTTCAGGATACTTTTATGGATAAAAAATGAAAAAGAACAGCATTTATTCAAAATAGAAATCTTGTGTTACAATATCAAAAATGTCAAAATTTTTTATTTCTTTTGTGAATACTTTTATTCAGCAAGGATGTGTTAAACGGACATAAAAAGTGACAGTAAAGACTTATATTGTTAGAAAAGATTTCTATTTTAATAAATGCAGTTCTTAACTTTTTATTAATCAAAGAATCCTGAAAAAATTATCACAGGTTATAAAAAAAATATTAAGCAGCACAACTGTGTTCAACAATGATAGTACATAAGCATATCACGATTTCTGAAGGATCATGTGACACTGAAGACTGGAGTAATGGTGCTGAAAATTCAGCTTTGCATCACATAAATAAATAGTATTTTGAAGTATATTGAAACAGAAAACCAATATTAAAAATTTAAATAATATTTCACAATATCACTTTTTTTCAGTATTTTTGATCAAATAAATACAGCCTTTATGAGCATAAGAGACATTTAAAAATCTTACTGATTTTTTAAAATCTGACAAACATTTCAATGCCATTGTGTGTGTGTATATGTGTGTATATATATATATATATATACTGCGTTAGTCTAACTGAGACTTCATAGCACTTGCATATCATTGCTCTTTTGTTGATATTGATTGCTTCCATTGTCCTCATTTGTAAGTCGCTTTGGATAAAAGCATCTGCTCAATGACTAAATGTAAATGTAAATGTAAATGTAAATATATATAGGTGATTTTGTGGTGTTGTAATTAAAAGCACAAGCACAAAAAAGATTACAGCCATTTAAAACTATGAGAAAGGGTCATAGGTAATCACCCATGAAGATTTATATACATCCCCACACCTTGAATGTTTAAAAATGCCTTTTAAAAGACCTTTCCACAGTACTGGACACCATTCATCAGATGATTTATTACATTTCAGTACAATTTGCTTCATGTTCTCCAGTTCTTTTTTGGCTTTGTAGCTTCAACTTCTAGGCTGCCTGTCCAAACATTCAACCACTTAAGTACATGACCATCACCCTCGACATTATTGCAGTGGTGTAAACTGAACTAAATGTCAGTGAAAACTGACCCAGATTGTCGGTGACCTCATAAGTATCCTGGAAGTCCTTCATGCGGAGACTGATGACATCCACAAAGTCCTCCACTAGACGAAAAAGCTCCTTAACATTGGGCCCAAGCTGCCAGAAAGAAAAACATAGCTTCATGTTAAAATGTTTGTTCGTTCTTCTTTCAATATGTGATTCTGTAAGTGGATTTGAAATGTTATTGTAATAAATATTAGATTTTTCTAAAAATAACTGCTGCTGCTCAAGCTTAATGATATCCTTGCTTCAGAATGTAAACTGAAGCTTGCGTTAAGACATAAATTGTAAACTAACTAATGATCTAACTAAACAGCAGGAGACAAACAGCTGAAAGAAAGATGTGCAGCGAAGAGAAGAGAATTAGCCAATTAATCACCTTTAAAACCAGCTGAAACTTGCATAATTACTAAATGAAAGAGAGTTAGACGATGCCAACATTAAAAGAGGGAATGAGAGAATGATGAATGAGTGAGTAGAAGAATGAATGAGTGAATGAATAAACACACAGACATGGAGAGAGAGAGTGAAGGCTGACTCACCAGCTGTGCTTCCTCCCACCTCTCTCTGTTTTCCTCCATCAGTAAGTTACTCACTGATTGCACAAAATTCTGTGAACAAAACCACATGACAGAGAAACATTCAGGGGCATTTTGGGTCAAAACTGTTTTTTTTTTATTTAGAACTAAGCAAATAATGCTTCACTAACCCTCATGTCTGCATTACTGGGGCTGTAGTAGGACCTCCTAAATATCTCTGTCATGTTTTTCAGTATGTCCATGATAGCCAGAAGGTCTCCACTGTAGCTTGTTCCATCACTTGACGTCACCCTCAGCTTGGTCATGACTTCAGAGACCCCGTCTCCCACAAGCCCTCGTTGAGCCTTGGACAGATGATCTCTGGTCTTGAGTAGGTAAAAAAAAATCAACCTTAGCTTTGCAGACACTTTTACTAGCTAGAGCTTAGTTTGGACATCACCTACCAATGTTTGAATACTTCGGTAATCATTTGAGACGCATTTAATGTACGTTGGGTTCTCCCAGTATGCAATGCCTTCATCATCCAACGAACATCGCCGAAGAATTAGTCCTGCATCACAGAAATGGGTCGTCATTACCAGATTTTGAACAAGGATCGGTTAAAAACTGTATACTGCATGTTGTCTTGTTGGTTTTCTTTTTTAAACCAAGCTTGTGGAGCTGTCCATGGTCCTGAAAATGTCTCAGAATAGCTTAGAGGGTGATGACTGTTTAGGAAGTTATTGCGGCGTGTTCCTGTTTGCATGAGTCATGTCTTACCTACAGCATTCGGAGGGCAGCGGACAGCTGCAGTGTCCCCTGCAGGAGTTTTCTTCCAAACTACATTAGAGAAATTCTCTTCATCACAGATCTCATGCGGCTCTGCATAAAAACGAAGAAGTCATTAAATATGAAAAAACCTGACCAATGCCACAAAATGTGAACAAAGAAACAAGTAAGGTACAAAATTAAAACATAATTCTTGTTAAGTCTATAAATAGGGGTAAGTGATATAACCAAAAGAGTAACTGTATTTTTACGATAATGGTATATATCATAATATATAGTTATTTTTGCTGCAAATAAGGTTGTTACAATGCCAACATTTTAGATGCCATTAAAATTATATATTTTTTAATTATGTCAATGCCATAACAAAAACCAATACTAGCCTAACTAATACAAGTTAGGGTTGGGCGATGTCTACAGAGTTAGGGGTGTGCCTGAAGCGTGAATCCGTATTCAGAAAGGTACGGGAAAAAAAAGTGTTCTACGGAGCCACTAAAGGGACATGGTTAGTCGCTTGCTAGCGGTAGCCTGTTACATTACATTTCCTTTCCGAAAATGGAATTTGGATGCAGCGGATTGCGGAAAAGGGAGTGGGGGGGAAGGAATCACGATGCCGGCTCAATCTATCAATCATCTGTCGGCCCAACCCTAATACAAGTAAAAGGTTCTCAAGCCTACTGAAGACATGAAGCAGGTATATTAGGCTGCTGTCACTTTAAGAACTAATACATGGGCCTAATGTTCTAACTTAAGACAGGCATTTTGACATAACTTTGTGTATATTTGACTGTTTGAGTGAAATAAACTGCAAAAAAAAAAAAAAGTACTCATGCTGTGTGACAGGCAGCACAATAAGTTGCGAAAGACGTCTCAATTAAATACATGCGCACTGTTCTGACAGACTGTTTTAATTAAACTGTCTCTCAGAAATAAAACCATCTATCAGAACAGTGTGCAAGTACTGAATTGAGACCTCTTTCACATATTACTGTGCTATAGTGGTTTAAAATCTCTCCAAAGTTTAAAGTGTCAAAATGTAAAAACGCATGAAAAGGATAAAAAACATGCAACACTGCCGTGATAGAGATGGTAATCAAAAATGTATACCAGTTTTAAAATTTCAACCAGTTTACTGTGTCTACCAGTATATCGGTCACCCCTAGCAGAGAATGAGTTTTGGCAACATACATGTTATTGTCTCACCTGGACATCTCTTCTCATTGCAACGTCTAACTTCCTCTCTGTCCCCTGGGCATGGCTCCCCCCCAAAAAAGGGACCGTAACACACCCTCTGTCTTTGCTGGCTTCCTCCACCACATGTCTTGGTACAACCAGCCCAAGAGCTCCAGAGCTGCCATTGGCCATCCACAGGACACTCTCGAAGGAAGCAGTCTCTTGTCTGACGCCACTCACCCTGACACTCCAGACCCCCATACGAGGGCCCGTTACACTCCCGAGTGCGCTGCATTGTTCCATTTGAACAGGACGAGGAACAGTAACTCCAGCTGGACCACTCATTCCATACACCATCCACTTCAAGGTAAAAGACAAAGTTTCTGAGAATTTTTTAAATGTGAGAATAGAGGATACAAAGCAACATTAGGTTAACAAAAGAGAGGAACTTAAAGTGGAGCATGATAAGGGGACATTATTGAAAGATATATTGCAGGAGAAAGAGAGAGGAGCTTTGGGTTGCCAAACTCTAGTCAAGTCCACAGTGATTTAAAGCCTCACTTAATCACCATCATTTGCTGTGAACTTCACAATGGTTCCTTTCAATCTCTTTCTCTACAGTGCCTCACATTAGGCTTTAATTGTGATGCTTGATGAAAGTCATTAAATCTGTATGAGACAGTCTGTATTTAAAGACCCAAAGATCACCTGGGCATACAGCAATGTTGCAGAATTTGGTCTGTTTCTCTGGACCATCACAGGGGTTTCCTCCAAACTGCGGCTGCTTGCAGGAGCGAGTGCGGTCCCTGTACCCACGGCCGCACGTTGAAGAACACAAGCTCCATGGAGTCCACTCATCCCATGACCCGTGCACTGTAATCAGAGCGGCTAGGGCATGATTTATAGAGAGAAAAACGCACCTCGACAACACACAAACACACACGCACTAGGGTGAAACTAAAGAGGGTTTCACACTGACAACGATCTGAATTAATTTTATTTTCAACGTGAGTTGCCGATTTCCTGATGGCATAAGTAAGTTTTTGGGATGATATAAAGTTGAGAAAAGTTTAATGAGAGGCGACGTAATGGGAAGACTACCAATAGGAGTGCAGGCATTGGAGCACATCGATCAGTATGCATTGGTCATTGTTCATCTTGTTCATGATATGATGTATTGCTGCAATTTTACGAACATTTTCCACTCCATTTTTAGCAGCAAGAAAACTGATTCCCTGTCCAAACAGAAGAACATCTTATTTTTACCTGCAATACATCATATTTGTGATCAGATGTTCAGAACCTATAACCATTTACATAGCCCACAAATAATGTTATGACAGGAACGCCTACTAGGAAAGACTATGATGCCCAAGACGGTTCACTCGTATTGCTATAAATTGGAAAAACTGCAACACACAATATGGCGGCACTAGTAATAGGAGTGACGCCATCGAAATAAAAGAGTTATTAGGCATTTTGCCCTGCAGCTATTGTTAGACACTCCACTTCCCACAGAAACCAGACCTGAGACTCGTGCTTAGGGCTGCGCATGTGCATTGGCATTGATCAACCAGAAAGTTTTTGATCAACCAGTTTTTGAGATTTCAGATTTTCCCCATTCGATTCGATCTTGCGCGCCAGGATCCACATTGCAAATATAGCCGCCAAGTGAACTGACTTTTGTTCCAAGAGGCTTTGGTACTAGCTGCCAACAATACAGCAAAAAACAGCTGTCAGTGTGAACAGAGATCTATAGGTAGTATAAAACACAAATTTACATGGAACATTTAGTATGCCAAAAGCAACATTTTTGGCTGCAAGTTCTGAATGTTAGAGAGCAAATCATTCTTTTTTCTGCATAAAGTGATTAGCACGTAATACAACATTGAGCTTGGCAAGACACGTTGTTATCTAGGTAACACTTTTGTCTAGCCCCCTGAGATGCTGAAATGGTAGAATGAAAAGAGATTGAGAGAGAGACCATCCTACATGCAGTGGGAACTATAGGGAATTTGCTGACAATGCTGCACTTAAACCAATTATCATCTTACCACGGCTCTCCAGCATCCAGGGTTGAGGGGGGAGCAGCCGTACATGGAAGCCCAGGAAGAGTTAGCCTCAGGTGGGCCGCGGCTGGAGGGTGAGTGGGCAAAGCTAATGGACCTGAGTGAAGGTGGGACGGGTGACGGGAAGTGGATAAGGAAGATGGTGGGGGTGAGGAGAGGCCTGAGGTGGGCTGTGCTTACCTGGACACACAACAGTGTTATTGCAGGGTCTCTGTTCACGTAGCGGCCCGCTGCACTGCGTGCTGTACGGCACCGAGACGCATAGGCGTGTGCGGCTCTGCCAGCCCTCACCGCACGTGGTCGAACACACGCTCCACACAGACCACTCCCCACCCGACGGAGGATCCACTGAGAGGGACGGGGGGAAGTGGGGATGGGATGGGGTAGGGTAGGGAGCAGAGGAAAGGGTAGGAAAAGGGCCAAAACTAATTAGCATGCGGGATTAGCCACCTTATTTAACAGGGGAAGATCGTTTCATCGTTGACTCCATATCCTCAGCATTTACCCATAATAGAAGTTCATGCTTTAATTTTTGGGATATGTAAGTCAGCCTTCTCTACGAGGATTTCACAAGGCTACCCAATAGATCAGACTTTACTATCTGAGCAACTAGGAAAGCCAAGGAATCATGTGTTAAATGTCCAATAGGAAGCACTTGGTTGTCTTGACAGTCCAATAGTTAATATGGACTGACATGGCTGTCCAATAGAAAGAGTTAGGCTATCATTACATCAAGTGGAACGAAATGGAGAATCAAGAGTGTCCAATAAAATGATATTGAATGTCAAAATGAAACGTGATAAGGAGGGAAGGATTTCACCTCATTCTGACAACATTAGGGGCAATAAACGTTTTAGTTTTCATACTAAAACCCTGCATACACATATTTAATAATATGCATATACATGAGCGTTTTATTTAATCTCTGAAACAATCAGTACGCAACTTGTTTGTGTACCATTTATTTTAGCATTTTGCATAAAAATGTGTACATATTATTAATGCTGCTTCCGAAAGTAACATAAACATTGGTAAAATCGTGCACAGCATTTTTTGAATATACGTTCTGATTCATAGAAAAACTGATTTTTACTTTTTGATGTACAACTTAAATATGAAGCCACAGCCTCTATTTACTAATTCATTGTGATTTCTGATTTGTAACACATTGGAATGAAATAGCAGAATTTTTTATTTATTTTGAAGTGACAGGCTCATATCGGTGTAACTGTAAAAATGAAAGACAAATTCATGCAGTGCTCACAAAGAAAAGACAAAATACTCGGGATTCCATCATATTAGTCCAATATGTCTTTTATATTGAAGCATGCAAATCATACATCACCACCCCCAAGCAAGGTGTGCCTTGTTCTCGTTTGTTTCATAATAAGAGGTTATGACCCTTTCAAAATACTTTTAACTTCCTTGTAAGCAATGGTGTCCATGATTCATGGATATCTCGATGTTCCTCCATGAACCATGCCATAATACACATGACAAAGACAAACAAAACATAAATCACACTGACAGAAGCATAAAAAAACAAGGCCATAGCCACATACGCATCCAGTCTACTCCCCTGTATGTGGACTAGTGAGTGAAATGCTTGCAAGTGTGTGTATGTGTGTGTGTGACCCCAAGCAGCAGAGGAGGCTGATGCCACCTGTCTTCTTACCTGTTTGCGAAGACTGCTGTCCGCTGCGGGTCTTATCAGAGTCCTCTCGTTTACGGCTGTCCACCGAGCGCAGGGATTGGCTACGAGTGCCAAGTCGGCCTCTGCCTGCAGGATGGGGTGGGGTTAGCAACTACAGTCGAATTCTGATTGGCCAGTGCTGTGCGACCTGAATATCTAGACCAGCATCAGCCATGCTTGGGATTTTGTGTGAAGTTTAAGGTTACATCGCTGAGTAGAAGTGAACCTGTGTTTGGTTTGATACTACTCTCCATGCGAACGCGAGACTCTGTGAGAGTTTGGACACTTCTAGGCTTGTGTGACCTCGAAACGTGTACTTTGAACACCAACAAACGGCAGGAAGTGTGCAGAAAGAGGGCAAGATGGAGCGAGCAGTGGATGGAGGATGAAAAATAAGCAGACCATGCGGAACGGAGACACAGACAATCGAGGTGAAGACATCTGCAGCCGATGGCCTTGACCATGGAGTGGGTTATTTACTCATGGCCTCCATCCAAACTGAGTGAATATCTACTCACTACAGTCACATTCAAACTGACTTGGTCAGTGACGCCCTTACCAAGCATGGCCTCTTGCATTTCCTTGTATTTCACTGGACTTAAACCCTTGCCTTTAGAGGAATACTGCCTGTAGCCTATGGGTCCAATGAAAAGCACACAAAAACGCTCATTCTATCATCAGTCTAGCATTTTATTATCGTTATTGCTCTATATTGTGTCACACAGGAAGCAGAACATCTTTTTTAACAGTGAAATGTAAAGAATGTAAAAAATGAGGTGTCAGATAGTGATAGAGAGAGAAAGCTAGAGAAGAAGTGGATGTACGAACAGTCACGTGCAACGTGCATGAGCCTAGAATGCAACTTACCGATGCACGGCTGAGAGTTGCAGGGACGACCTTCCTCTAGAACACCCTCGCACAGGTATGCCTCCTCAGGTGGTGATTGACAGGTGCGTGTGCGCGACTGAACTCCGCCTCCACATTCACTGCTGCACTCCGCCCAGTTGCCCCATCCACTCCAGCCGCCTGTATTAAACCCACACACAGACACGAGCACAGTCCATGTGAGCGTAATTTCAAAGAAAAAGCCATTTATTAATACATTTTTTGTGACACAAATTAAATTTCCATCCCTGCTAAGCAATAATGTTCTGATTTCGTAATCCATTATGATGGCACTAAGATGTAGAAATGGACCCATAAATACCAGAAGGATATGAGTCCCTGTGTTCTGCTCCCTCATGAATGTTTAATAGCAGACATTGCTGCCTGTCTGATCCCGGAGGCCCCGACAAATATGTATTAATCTGCATGAATAGAACATGAAGCTGGACCATGTCCAGCTGCAGACATTTTTAATTACTCACAAATCAATTGTACGGGGGAGGGTATGTAATTCTACACTCAGTGCCGCTCTACCCGGAAAATGAGAACTGAAATGAAAGTGAGAAAGAATCAGATACAGCCTATATTTAAAATGTCCATCAAAAGATTTTAGCATATATTACATGAGGATGGTCCATGCAGACAATGTAAAGATCAATTAATGGAGCCAATATTAGCTACATGTCAGAGATTATAATAAAAGAAGAAATTTCAACAAACCGGTTAATATAGAAGAAAAAAATGTCAAGTGGTGTATGTATAACCAAAAATAAAATATTTCCTTAAACTGCATCAGTTTTTTTAGAAGGTGAAAATAAATGTCAAATACTATGTTGTCTTTCTTTTCTTTTCTTATGAATATCATTTATTATGAATATCATTACATTTATAACATTTTAAACAAATTACAATAAATGCATTTCATATAAGAGTTATAGCCTTTGTAGTATTATTTAAAGAATATTTATTGCATGTATACAGTATACACTAAAAAAAGGTGTAGGATTTACTTTTCACTACAATTTTCACTCAAAAAATTCTAGTAATTGCTAGTAAATTTCACAAATATTTATGAAAAAATTATGAGTAACACATTGAATTAAACATGTCAAGTAAATTGGACTCCACAAAATGTTTGTTTTATTTACAACTATGAAAAATCCCCTTTACATTGTATGGTTTATATTTTATTAAGATTTTTTAAAAGTAGCAGACAAAAGTAGATGACACACACATACAATTTAATTTAAACACCAAACAATGTTAATTCAGAAATTGAAAGCATGATCATTAGAAGTGGAATAATATGTATGAATTATATATTTAATGTATTTCTGAATACCTTAATAAACCCAGAGAAAAAGAACATGGGTGTCACGCCATTGACCCTAATATCAACTGAACACTTCCGACCGTTACATTCGAAGCATCCCTCATGCAAAGCCCGAGTTAATACATTACGCCACATAAAGGCCAGACATAAAAACAATTTATACCTTTTCTGCAGCACTGATACAAATCTGCTGGCAAGCGAGTGCTGAAAAGCAGAATCAATATCTATTTGTTTGAACAGGATGAGCGATTAATGGCAAATTGTTTACTTGGGGTGCTGAGATTGGCTTTGCCTCATGTTGCACACATTCACCTGATAAAACATAACGGATTCTAATCTTCAATGCCTCGGCCTTGAATATACAATCAAATGTCCTCCTTGCACAGCAAGTGACAATCGCATGCAAAATGAACCGGGACGGCTCTCAGCGTGCTGCCCTGATTAATCCCATCCACCAATCACGCTTCAAGTCAGATGGCTTCATCAACCAATCGCACGTGGCATAAACAGCTTGCACAGCCAATCCCTGCTCCACGGGGGACCATAAGTGGTAAAAATCAGTCTTAAAGGGATAGTTCACCCAAACATGAAAATTCTGTCATTAAATCTAGCGTAGCGTTAGTTCTGGCAGGTCACGTTAGTCAAGCTCGCATCAGCTGACTCTCAGCTGATTCCCATCAATCTATGGGAATACGACACCTACACTGTAAAAAATGACCGTGAATTTAATGGTAAAAGACTTTAAAAATGCTACAGTAAAAACCTGTTAAATGGTTAACGGTAAATTCCCCTACTATATACGGTGAAAACTGTATTGGACATTAATTTTATGCTAGTATACCGTTTTTGGAAGTGAAAAAGACTGTATAATTTACAGTGATTAACCGTAAATTGACATTCCCAGAATTCCCTGCGTTACATTTCAAATTTGATGTTTTTTTGTTGAAATAACTATGTTTCTTCTTAGTTTTTTCTTATCAGTTTTGTATATTAGGGTTGTGTGGTTCACCTAATGTTGTTAAATTAATGTTTATTGCATTAGTTCAGTTTCATGTGTGTTACCATGATGGTGTTTAGTGTTTGTGTGAATGACACACTGTGCAGCTTCTATATATGTTATTATTTAAAAGCTACTTGTGATGGGCTTTTGTTCATCATATGACTTTCTCATCACCACCTGCATTTGGTGGTTATCAGTGTATTACAAAGGTCCATGCAGACAATGTAAAGATCAATTAATGGAGCCAATATTAGCTACATGTCAGAGATTATAATAAAAGAAGAAATTTCAACAAACCGGTTAATATAGAAGAAAAAAATGTCAAGTGGTGTATGTATAACCAAAAATAAAATATTTCCTTAAACTGCATCAGTTTTTTTAGAAGGTGAAAATAAATGTCAAATACTATGTTGTCTTTCTTTTCTTTTCTTATGAATATCATTTATTATGAATATCATTACATTTATAACATTTTAAACAAATTACAATAAATGCATTTCATATAAGAGTTATAGCCTTTGTAGTATTATTTAAAGAATATTTATTGCATGTATACAGTATACACTAAAAAAAGGTGTAGGATTTACTTTTCACTACAATTTTCACTCAAAAAATTCTAGTAATTGCTAGTAAATTTCACAAATATTTATGAAAAAATTATGAGTAACACATTGAATTAAACATGTCAAGTAAATTGGACTCCACAAAATGTTTGTTTTATTTACAACTATGAAAAATCCCCTTTACATTGTATGGTTTATATTTTATTAAGATTTTTTAAAAGTAGCAGACAAAAGTAGATGACACACACATACAATTTAATTTAAACACCAAACAATGTTAATTCAGAAATTGAAAGCATGATCATTAGAAGTGGAATAATATGTATGAATTATATATTTAATGTATTTCTGAATACCTTAATAAACCCAGAGAAAAAGAACATGGGTGTCACGCCATTGACCCTAATATCAACTGAACACTTCCGACCGTTACATTCGAAGCATCCCTCATGCAAAGCCCGAGTTAATACATTACGCCACATAAAGGCCAGACATAAAAACAATTTATACCTTTTCTGCAGCACTGATACAAATCTGCTGGCAAGCGAGTGCTGAAAAGCAGAATCAATATCTATTTGTTTGAACAGGATGAGCGATTAATGGCAAATTGTTTACTTGGGGTGCTGAGATTGGCTTTGCCTCATGTTGCACACATTCACCTGATAAAACATAACGGATTCTAATCTTCAATGCCTCGGCCTTGAATATACAATCAAATGTCCTCCTTGCACAGCAAGTGACAATCGCATGCAAAATGAACCGGGACGGCTCTCAGCGTGCTGCCCTGATTAATCCCATCCACCAATCACGCTTCAAGTCAGATGGCTTCATCAACCAATCGCACGTGGCATAAACAGCTTGCACAGCCAATCCCTGCTCCACGGGGGACCATAAGTGGTAAAAATCAGTCTTAAAGGGATAGTTCACCCAAACATGAAAATTCTGTCATTAAATCTAGCGTAGCGTTAGTTCTGGCAGGTCACGTTAGTCAAGCTCGCATCAGCTGACTCTCAGCTGATTCCCATCAATCTATGGGAATACGACACCTACACTGTAAAAAATGACCGTGAATTTAATGGTAAAAGACTTTAAAAATGCTACAGTAAAAACCTGTTAAATGGTTAACGGTAAATTCCCCTACTATATACGGTGAAAACTGTATTGGACATTAATTTTATGCTAGTATACCGTTTTTGGAAGTGAAAAAGACTGTATAATTTACAGTGATTAACCGTAAATTGACATTCCCAGAATTCCCTGCGTTACATTTCAAATTTGATGTTTTTTTGTTGAAATAACTATGTTTCTTCTTAGTTTTTTCTTATCAGTTTTGTATATTAGGGTTGTGTGGTTCACCTAATGTTGTTAAATTAATGTTTTTTGCATTAGTTCAGTTTCATGTGTGTTACCATGATGGTGTTTAGTGTTTGTGTGAATGACACTGTGCACCTTCGATATGTTATTTTTTAAAAGCCGCTTGTGATGGGCTTTGATTCATCATGTGACTCTCATCACTACCTGCATTTGGTGATTATCAGTATATTACAAAGGTACAAAACAGATTTCAGCATGTCAATAGGTTGGTATATTAACATTATATAAGTTAATGAAATTACGGTATTTAACTGTAAATTTAAGTTAAAACCATAAAACCTAATTCCTGTAACCACAGCTGCCGTTTTTTTTTACCGTAAATTTTTTTACGGAATTTTTTTACAGTGTATCTAAGCATTCATTAGGGATGTAATGATTCACTCAACTCACGATTCGATTCACGATTTTGATTTCACGATTCGATTCGATTCACAATTTTTTTTTTTTACAAAATGAGATTTAAGACAAATTATAAATTAAATGTGTCCTTTTATTATTGCTTAGACAAAATACTGTACGTTTCTTTGTGAAATTTAAATATAAAACTATAATAATATACTAATATAGCACTTGCATATTATTGCTCTTTTGTTGGTTTTGATTGCTTCTATTGTCCTCATTTGTTAGTCACCTTGGATAAAAGCGTTTGCTAAATAACAAAATTTAAATTTAATGTAAATGTAAATAACAAAACTAAATTTAAAATTTAAAACAAGCCCAAAATCAAATAAATAAGTAATACAAATAAAAGACATCTCTTCATATAAACAAACTAAGGCTTTGTCTGTGCTCTTTCCATGTAAAATTAGAGGTAATTTCTAAATTTGAAGCAAAAACAGAATGGGTTTAACTTCAGTTGTGTGAAACTATGCATAAAAAATATCTGCATGAAACCGAAACAGCAGAGCTGAATGAGACGCAGATTCACTCTCTGCCAGCAGGTGGCGCTTAAAGTGTTTCCTTGGTTTCCGCTGTAAACAAAGCAGCTGCACTTATGAACTTTAATAAGCAGGGCTCCAGACTGCAACCATTTTTTGTGCAACTAAATTTTGTGTGCGGTCGGTCAACTCATAAGCGCTTCAATTTCTGTTGCATATGAGAAACATCAAAGGGCAAACGAAACAGCGCTTAGATAGTATACCTATTCAGCTACAGCAAAAATGACGCGCATATTGAGGAAACGATGGATGGTTTTCAAGCGAAAGTCAAGTAAATGAGTGCTTCTCAAACCAGAGAAGGTGAACATGCTGGTATTCTTGTGGGGGAAAAAACATGCAAGCACTGTCACCGTTAGTTTTACTTTTCTTTTTGTTTTCATTTTTTATTTACCTTAAGCTATGGAGGCTCTCTTTTATTTATTTATTTGATTCCTCAGTGTTTGCTAAACGTTCTGTAATTTATTAGTCGGTATATAATACAGCATGTGGTGTGTGCCATGCCTCATCTTATTCGTTTTTGTTAATAAACGTTTTATAAGCTAGTTTGTCATTGTATCTTACTGATTTATTGTTGTTGTGCTTTTTGATTAAAAATAACAATGAATCCATCTTTTGTTTTAGTCTTAAAAAATGAAAGGTGTATGTAAGCAAAACAGTGACAACAAGATCGCGAATTCGAAAGTGAAAGCATCCGAAGCCCGGACTTAACATTCACAATTTTTTTTTTTTACAAAATGAGATTTAAGACAAATTATAAATTAAATGTGTCCTTTTATTATTGCTTAGACAAAATACTGTACGTTTCTTTGTGAAATTTAAATATAAAACTATAATAATATACTAATATAGCACTTGCATATTATTGCTCTTTTGTTGGTTTTGATTGCTTCTATTGTCCTCATTTGTTAGTCACCTTGGATAAAAGCGTTTGCTAAATAACAAAATTTAAATTTAATGTAAATGTAAATAACAAAACTAAATTTAAAATTTAAAACAAGCCCAAAATCAAATAAATAAGTAATACAAATAAAAGACATCTCTTCATATAAACAAACTAAGGCTTTGTCTGTGCTCTTTCCATGTAAAATTAGAGGTAATTTCTAAATTTGAAGCAAAAACAGAATGGGTTTAACTTCAGTTGTGTGAAACTATGCATAAAAAATATCTGCATGAAACCGAAACAGCAGAGCTGAATGAGACGCAGATTCACTCTCTGCCAGCAGGTGGCGCTTAAAGTGTTTCCTTGGTTTCCGCTGTAAACAAAGCAGCTGCACTTATGAACTTTAATAAGCAGGGCTCCAGACTGCAACCATTTTTTGTGCAACTAAATTTTGTGTGCGGTCGGTCAACTCATAAGCGCTTCAATTTCTGTTGCATATGAGAAACATCAAAGGGCAAACGAAACAGCGCTTAGATAGTATACCTATTCAGCTACAGCAAAAATGACGCGCATATTGAGGAAACGATGGATGGTTTTCAAGCGAAAGTCAAGTAAATGAGTGCTTCTCAAACCAGAGAAGGTGAACATGCTGGTATTCTTGTGGGGGAAAAAACATGCAAGCACTGTCACCGTTAGTTTTACTTTTCTTTTTGTTTTCATTTTTTATTTACCTTAAGCTATGGAGGCTCTCTTTTATTTATTTATTTGATTCCTCAGTGTTTGCTAAACGTTCTGTAATTTATTAGTCGGTATATAATACAGCATGTGGTGTGTGCCATGCCTCATCTTATTCGTTTTTGTTAATAAACGTTTTATAAGCTAGTTTGTCATTGTATCTTACTGATTTATTGTTGTTGTGCTTTTTGATTAAAAATAACAATGAATCCATCTTTTGTTTTAGTCTTAAAAAATGAAAGGTGTATGTAAGCAAAACAGTGACAACAAGATCGCGAATTCGAAAGTGAAAGCATCCGAAGCTTAACTCCCATTCACAAAATTATAAATAATACTACTGATGATAAAGAACGGGTTGAATGTTAACAACTTTCGTTTCCATATAACTATAAACTATGAAAAAAGTTAATCAGCATGCATTGAATAATCCCATGTTGTAGCGCAAAAAATAAATAAAAATATATATATATATATATATTGCGACCAAATCATGTGCTCGTGCGACCAGCTGAGAAAGTTAGTTGCAAAAGAGCGACCAGCGATCCCTAGCATTCATATATAAGGTCCCTCAGTATTATCAGCAGTTTTCGCATTGCTCAATAGCTAATTACCCTCCTCCATCCCCAACTCCTCCTCTGTCAGTCAGGATTCAGCCTTCTGATTCTCCTTTGAATCAGACTAATTCTAAAATGTATACATAACATTATTGAACTTTAACGATATCTGCAATACATTTATATTGGTTCTGTTCTGTTTATCCTGGGGGGTTTATCACTGCTCTCCCTGCTCTCATCCATGCTAGGCTGCATGGATGCGCAGGGAGTTCTTGCCCAGAACAGAACCATACCGCCAATCCAAACTGTATGCTAATTGTCAATCATCTTTGACGATAGTGGTCCTAACAGAATTACTCACCCTCATGTCGTTCCAAACCAGTAAGACCTTCTCTCATCTTCGGAACACAAATTAAGATATTTTTGATGCATTCTGACAGCTCTCTGACCCTCCCATAGACAGCAAGGGTACTACCATGATCAACGTCCAGAACATCTTACTACGTTTCTGGACGTTGATCGTGGTAGTACCCTTGTTGTCTATGGGAGGGTCAGAGAGCTGTCAGAATGCATCAAAAATATCTTAATTTGTGTTCTGAAGATGAACGGAGGTCTTACGGGTTTGGAACGACATGAGGGTGAGTAATTAATGACAGCATTTTCTTTTTTGGGTGAACTAACCCTTTAAATAAGCTTCTCAGCTTCTATGCTGAATAACTTCAACCTTATTTAAAACAAATGCAAGTAAGGAACAGTGAAATGACCAGGGTGAGAATATTCGTAAGGCAAACAATCTTTAGAAAAGCGAATAAGAATAAAAAAAAGTCCAGATAGGAAAAAATAATACTCCATTTGGAGATAAGATTTTCTCTCTCTGTGAAAAACGATGGGAGAGTATGACCTTTTTTTTTTGGCTCAATAATCACGGGCTGAAGGAGAAAAGGGGGGGGGGGGAGGGGGCAGAATACTATAGTGTTTTCTTTCTCTGTCCCCAAGGACATTTTATTATGCTTTCAATAATTTAGTGTGCTTCTCTTGTTCAGTGGTTGCTCCCTTACATCCAGACTCTTTGCAGCAGACGCTATATCATCTTTAAACTCTCATATTCGTCCTCTGCTCGAATGTTTCTTTCTATTCATCAGCCCTTCCTCTATCATTCTGTCTTTTCGCCCGTTTTTCAGATTGCAGCTGCAGCACGCACCTGCTTTTCAAAGGATGAGTGTGTGGATCTACATCATTCTGCCCATTAGCAAATATCATCTTGGCTTACGAAAACCTCAAAGTGACCTTCACTTTCCCTCAATGGTGAACAGAAGGTCTAATAACGGCTCAAGTGACAGTGATCCGAATTCATCAATACAAGATCTCACCATAATCTCACCCCCTACAGCCCACTCCGTATCTCCTACGAAACCAAGGTCAGTCAGTAAGTACATCTAAATGACACCCTACATTCGACTTCATGCATTGTTTTCTGGTTGCTTACGTGCATTAAAACAGACCGTGGGTCAGTGATGGAAAGCGAAACATGGGAAGTGCTGACACCCAGAGGATGCTACAAGTCATTGGCATCCATGTCAGCAACAAAAGAGTGTGCAAGCAAAATAAGAGAAATAAATAGAAAAAATAAATAATATATATATATATATATATATTGTCTGATCTCTTTATAAATTGTTCATTTTGTCTGATCCCTTTAAAAAAGTTAATTTTTTTATTAATGTAGGAATAAATATGGATTTCTGGAAGTGTTTGAGCAAAAATAAATGAGCCATCCATTATCTTGCACCTTTTTCTCTCTGGCCGTCTCTATCTGTCCCTCTGCTGGCTGCAGCTCACAGGTCTAATCCACTCTTCTGTGTGTGTGTGTGTGCATTTCTGCTGTCAGTACCCTGCTTAGAATAAATATTTGAACAGCTGTGCTTACACATCTCATTGATTAACCTCACTCCAGGGGCAGGAAACAACCTCGGTTTGCACCCTTGCCGCCTCGCATAATCTTTCCCGTCTTGCACCGCAGTGCTCAAAAAGGCCCACGCAAACCAACTCTCAATTAAATAACCACACATTTCCTACACATGAATTTTAACATGGTTTCTGTCAATATGTGGGGGATTATATTGACCAACAGCTCCTAATAATTGCACAATTTTCCTTTGATATTTTAGTTGACTTGAAACTGTGGAATAATGTTATTCTATCATATTTTGACAGATTTATCTGAGACATTCAGGCAGCAGGTGATGTACAGTATTTAGCTCTTAATTAAACCTTTTGATGTGTATTTAATTAACTGTATCTAGAGATGGTATTTAATTCAGAAATGACCATAAAATAAAATAAAGGCAGCAAATGAGCTTGAAAGAAAGATTGCTGAAATGACATCAACACTTTTTATTTACTAATAAAATAAATTTTATGTATATTAAAATGTTATAAGCTCCAGCATCCCCCGCAAGAGAGGATAAGCGGTTTTTGAGAATTAATTTTAATTAATAACATTAACATTATTGTTAACATTATACATTGCATACGTTTTTATGATACATAAGTGTATCCTGCTACTATTTATTAAATGCTTTTTTTTATCAATGAGCCAATGAGGGTGTGACTGACCATGTCACCGAATATAAATATATATGCCTGTAAATACATGTAAATATTTTCAAAATATATACATGCATGTGTGTGTATTTATATATACATAGTAAATATACACAGTACGCACACATATGTTTTGTAAACAAAAACTTTTATTTTGGATGCGATTAATGAATAAATGTAAATATAGGCCTAAATGATAATGTATGTAAACATAAAAACTAGTCGTTTATGCGCGAGATGCTGAACATGCAGCGATATATTGGACAAAAATGTCGGTCTTCCACACACAAAAAAAGTCTGGTTGTGGAACAGGCAAAACTCATGCTGTGTGAAATGGTTTTTATAATGTTTAAAATAGATTCGGTGTCTGACTTCCAAAGGAGCTTTGTAATAAAGAATTCTGTGGGGAATTTAAAGAAGCAGCAAAACGCTCGCTGCTTCCAACAAGTTCAAGTTCAGTCTAGCGTTGGGTCGTTCTTGAACGATTCGTTCATTTTGAACAAATCTTTAATGTGACTCGGGAAGAACGAGTCGTTTCGGGGAGTGATTCGTTCAGTCGCGCATGCGCAACATCCTATAGTTTCTGAACTGGAATTAGTCAAGTAGTTCACCTGGTTCGAGTCTTCGGGTTTATTCCGAGTTGTTCGTTCATCACGTGACAGCCCCATAAATTGAACCAATGCAGTCTGAGCCGGAAAGAGAATTGATTGGGCTTGTTTGAGATGAGCAAATTCTGCCCAGAATCGATCACTGGTGATCACCGCGAGATGCATGCCGGTTAGAAAAGTGTCCGAGTTACGTCCGACTTGCTCTGATGTCATGCTGACGTGTGCCAAAAAACTCTCGCGACGGCGAGGCGGCTGTGTCGGATTGTGCAGTCG
>NW_015505283.1:142598-160482 GCF_001515645.1 Sinocyclocheilus grahami | reverse complement strand
CCACCTACTCTCGCCTTCATTTCAGGCAAGGCAAGGTGCATCTCAAACAAGCCTAGTAGTTCATCTCTCGAGTCTTCGGGTCTGAATCGTTCGTTCATCACGTGACAGCCCCATAAGTTTAACCAATGCAGGAACTTCCCATCACTAGTTCAGTCAGTGCTGTTCAATTTCACAAACGCTAAGCAATCAGAGCGAGTGAACAAACACGCTGGCTGCTATCCAATCCGCGATGCGCGTTGCTTCGCTTTGAAGTGTACAACCAATCATTTTCGAGGATCGGACATTGTTAGAAAACACTCTCTGTCTTTAGATTGGTTCCAGATGTTTTCACCCCACCTTTCCTTTTCTCTCCTTCTCTCACTGGCCCTCCCTGTACAGCACTGTTGTTTTCTCTCTGAATCCCCCTCCTCTATCTGTTCTCTCTCTCTTGTATTATGTTTTAATATCTCTTACTCATATTCGAGGTACGCATGCGCACATGTATGCATTAGCTTTTCTTGGTTCAAATGTTCAAATAAGGACACGAAAGCTAGGACTCCAAGGTAAAGGGGTTCGTGATGAACTATGAAGAGAGTTCAGCATCCTTCGCCAAGTCTATTCCAAATATGTCCATATTTTTCTGTACATGTGGCCATTTTATATAACACATGTTCTTGGCCAAGATCCTATATGTATGTCATCTATATCCTCATTGGTTAAAGGGTTGAAACTCCCCTCGACATATGCCTATATAAGATCTTTGTATCTATGAATAAAGTTGAAGTATTGAGAATACCACTGAATGTGTGTTTTCTTGCTTCCCGGCCGTATATACACTTTAAGGGACTGAGAACTATTCCAGGTGGCAAAGAGAATCTAGAGGGACTTATGTTAATTTACTAACAGACATCGAAGGGGGCGGGGCCAATTATTTGTGCAATTGTAGCGCGGGCATTTCCGGACAAAAAGTGTTCAGAGATAGAACGAAATTAGCCCGTAAGCTCATTAATAACCAGTCAGTCCTCATCTAACGGTTACAGCAGCTGAGTTACAATAAACAAACTTTACCAAACAAGTCTCACTCAAATTCTATGCAGTTCCAGACATACAACATTAGGCTGAATCATTCGGCTCGAGCGGGGAATGGTCGCCCTGCTCACCTAGACATGTCCAAGTCACAATATATATAGGAAAATTACCGTTTAATAAATACTACATTTTGTATAAAGAAAAAGAGGTAATTTACTCATCCTCACATTATTCTAGACCCGTGGCTTTTGTTCTTTCGTCGAACAGAAATGTACAATTTCTGAAGTCTGTGTTGGATGGAACTCAAAACACAAATCGTTATTAAGGCCGGAGTAGTGATCCGGATCAAGTAAATCATTGAAAAGATTTGACTCAAAAGAACGACTCTCACAAATCGGAAATCTTATCTCATAAGCACACCAAAGATTTCAGGCTGTCTAATGGTTGAAATTTAGCACGCGAGTCATATAAACTTATTCTATGGTACTTTTGCATAATTTTTTATGTTTGAAAGCCTCTGTCCCTATTCAGTGCAGTAGTGTGATTCATTCATTTTCCTTTTTTCATTGTGAAAATATTATTGTTTTCTTTGATAATTAAACATTTTCTCCAAATTTCTATTGCAATAATGTGCTGGGACATTTAACTTTTTTTTTAATTTCCATTATTCTCAATGCCGATTCTCATTATTGTAATACAGTATTTTTTTTTTAATTGCCACAAAACACCTCTCTGGGGGTTTCTACAGGTTTAGCGCTATTAAGACAGCATTATCATGACAAACATGAGTTGTAAATAGGGATGATAAAAACTGAAACAGAATTTCCATTATTCTCAATGCCGATTCTCATTATTGTAATACAGTATTTTTTTTTAATTGCCACAAAACACCTCTCTGGGGGTTTCTACAGGTTTAGCGCTATTAAGACAGCATTATCATGACAAACATGAGTTGTAAATAGGGATGATAAAAACTGAAACAGCAAAGTAAACAATGAAAAACTGATATTCTCTTAAACAACAATGTACACCCTCTTGGAACAAACACCCTCAAATATCCCTCATTGAAAGTGTGCATGAAATAGCGATGGACCCCTAAAGCAAGACAAATGTCTGACAAATTTACCCCCAATCCCCTGTGTATGTTTTCAATGGACTAGTACAGTCTCACGTCTAACATACATTCTTAAAACACATATACACACCCTAATGCACACCCAACCTGGGGCATTTTTTATTATCAAGCATGGAGGCAGTAAAACTGCTTAATTAAAACATGAATATTTTATAAGCTCTGGAGAGCCGTGGAGGGGCCACGAGCTAGCACTGGCAACGGTAGGAGAACGAGAGCTAGAGAGAGAAAAAGATACAGACACAGACCATCCGTCCAGCAGAGATAAGCGCTGTGCTTATCCTTCCCAGAGCAGTGGGAGCAATTTTATAAGCCGTACGCTAAAAACGTGTTTGCCTCTGGTGGCCAAACATGCTCATAACACACACACCCCCACACACAGTGACAGAGTGCCGCCCGCACAACCGTTTTCAGCCATCCACAATGAATCTGCTCACTGGAGTGAGGGACTGTGTGTGTGTGAGAAACAGAAAAGAGACACGACTACAACAAAACAGATAAGTTAAATCTTGTTATTGCGCCTAAAGATGAAGAACTGAGGACTATGGGGGCAGTCAATTTAAATTCCTTCATTTAGCAACATCACAGCCAAGCTATTATCGGCTCCACTCTCAATTCAAAGCACCTCGCTGAGAAATAAAAAGTACATGCTTTCATCTAGTTTAACCAAAGCTCTCTGAAACACATCGTCCCGAATAACAAAAAAGTGCAAGTCATGAGGACAGTATTTTCTGCTGTCATCACCTCACACCTGAAATTCTCTCCCCTGCTTTTTCTCACTCGACTCCCCTTCCATTCTGTCTCTCAAATCCAACCCGTAATCTGTCACTGCTCTGAGCTGCGAGAGATGAATCTACTCATCTCCCATGATGCCTTGCCTCTGAGCAATGGATCACATTCACACAATAGACATGCCTTTAGCATTTTAAGATGGAATGCACACTCTCTCCCTCATGTGTCCCTCTATTTAACTCTCCACTTTCTCTTTTAGGAATCAGTGGGAGGTGGGCTATTTCCACCTACGGGGGATGTGGGAGGAGGCACATCTCAAAATTGGCCACACATAAAATGGACAGCGTGCCATTAAGACTGAGCTAGGGATATCCACGGAGTTATAGGTCTTGTAGAGTAGCATTGTAATGATGCACAGCCTGTCTTTCAAAAGTCATCTTTCATTTGCCTTTCTGCTCTGGCTCCATCCAATGAGCCCAGCTGGACATTCCTGGCTCGCCTCCCAAGCTCACGATCAATTCATGAGATGTTCTCTCTTTATCACGCCCTCTGTACATCTATTCTATCTGCCTTGCTTGTCTTAGGGGCCGTTCACATATAAGTTCTTGCTGTATATACATACATTAGATGAGTGGTTTTGACTGTTGTGATGCATCGGCATTAAAGGGTTAGTTCACCCAAAAATGAAAATTACCCCATGATTTACTTACCCTCAAGCCATCCTAGATGTAAATGACTTTCTTCTTTCAGACGAATACAATCAGAGTTTTATTAAATAATGTTCAGGCTAATCCATGCTTTATAATGGGAGTGGATGGTAGCCCAAAATTCAAAGTTTAAAAAAATTGCACCCATCCATTATAAAATAAATCCACACGGCTCCGTGGGGTTAATAAAGGCCTTCCGAAGCAAAGCGATGCATTTGTGTAAGAAAAATATCCATATTTACAACTTTATAAAACCTTAATCTCTAACTTCCTCTAACTGTCGTATGCGCATTCACAAGAGAGTGGCGTCCAGCGGATGATGTATGACATAGGCGTAGCGTAAACTCCGGTGAGAATATGCTAGTCTCACGAGAAACAAGTTTTGTTTACAGCAAAGGAAAACCAGTGTCCTCTTGGCTTATATTGAAATCCTCTGCCATTTTTCTTTACAAATCCTTGTTTTGTACTACTAATTAGTGACCTGTGTTTTGTTTTGCTCTCTCCTCTGCACTTCCACATTCATCACTTCCGTGTTCGTCACCACGTTGGCCTACGTCCTACGTCATCCGCTGGACACCACTCTCTCGTGAATGTGCGTACGACAGTTAGCGGAAGCTAGAGATTAAGATTCATTAAAGGGGTCAATCGATGCCCATTTTACACAAGTTGATATGATTCTTTAGGGACTTAATGAAAAGTCTATAACATACTTTGGTTAAAATTTCTCAATGGTAGTGTAAAAAACACCCATTTTACCCTGTCAAAATCAGCTCTGTTTTCAGTACGCCGTTCAAGTCCATGTTGCTTTAAATGCTAATGAGCTCTGCTGACCCCGCCCCTCTCTTCCGTGGGGTGACGAACAGACTGTAAACTTCAGCTGTGAAACTAGCTAACTAGCACATATTAGGAAAGGCGATTTGCAAAGATTCATAAAAAAACCCTTATACTCACTTCTAGATGAAGCTGGATCATGAATGACTCGCACAAACTTAAACGCATTTAGGCAGATCGGGGATCGGCACATTCCTTTCAAAAACGAAAGTAACGTTAATCCTCTCCGTCTTCAGCGGCTCAGATGTTGGGAGTAAATGACGACTGCTATGTTCATTATTACATCCAGCAACAAAACACCTCAATCGCTTAATCTGAGACATTCTTGTCTTCCCCTGCACCAGAGTCGACACAAGGGCGGACAGCTCTCAGCTCACTCAGGGCGGGTCTTAAGGTAAGACGGACTTGTCAATCAACTATTGTGGGAGGGGCCTGTGCAGAACTACGTCATTCTGACAGGAATCTCAGAACAGCCTGATTTGAGAAAGGGGATTTTAAAATAGGGATTTAAAAAAAAACACTGGGTGGATTTTTATCATTATAGGGTGGATGTGTACACACACTTCCAACACACATTTATGTTCAAACAACAACAAAAGTGAATTTTGCATCCGATGATCCCTTTAAGTTGTAAATATGGATTTTTTTCTTACACAAACGCATTGCGTCGTTTCAGAAGGTCTTTATTAACCCCCCGGAGCCTTGTGGACTTCTTTTATAAAGGATTGGTTACATTTTTTGGACTTCAAATTTTGGGCTACCATCCACTCCCATTATAAAGCTTGGATGTTTTTTAATATAACTCCGATTGTATTCGTCTGTAAGAAGAATGTCATATACACCTAGGATGAATTGAGGGTGAGTAAATCATGGGGTAATTTTCATTTTTGGGTGAACTATCCCTTTAAGGATGGGCCACTGGCTGCTGAACATTTTATAGTAATTGATCGTGTTCATATTTTTATGCCTTGTAAACTTAAATGTTTGGTTTTCTTTTATGTATACATTGTCTACAATGTAAATTGTGCTGATTCATCAGCAACATATGTTATATACAGTAGCTGGTTGACATAGATGATGTTTTGTTGAATTTGCGAAAATAATTTGTGATCTTGGAAGCATAATTTACAATGTTTTGTTGAAAACTATAAACCAATCAGCCTTCCATTGGATGCCATAGTTTTAAAAAGTATGATTTATGAAAGTAAGAAGTTACATTATAATTGTGTAATTTGAACACCTAATTTAATGATAAATATATAAAGTATTTCTAGCAAATATATACACTACCATTCAAAAGTATTGGGCCCATAAGGTTTATTTAATGTTTTTTGAAACAAGTCTCTTATGCTCATCTAAGATGCATTTACTTTATGAAGAACACAGCAAAAATAGTAATATTGTTAAATATTGTTACAGTTTAAATATAAGTCTTTTCTAATAAAATTTATTTTAAAATGTCATTTATTCATGTGATGGCAAAACTGAATTTTCAAGAGCCATTACTTCAGGCTTCAGTGTCACATGATCCTTTAGAAATTAGTTGTGAGGCCAGTGAAAATGTTGACGGGCAACTAAAAAATTAGAACTAATTTCTAGTTAGAAGGTTCCTTCTATATATTCTATAATATTTCAGATTTTGCTTACATGTTTTATACGAATTTGTAAGCAAAATGTACATTATACCCAAAATATGCTAAATTATTATAATAAATTATTCTCCATTTTTAGCTGTTTTTGGTGGCAAGAACATATTCTGTGAAAACGGCCCCCTTATCACTTGGTTCAGCTGTATAACAATCACACATATGATTAATTACACACCTTTAGTGCTCTTTTACAGATAGTTTTGAACACTGTGAGTTGTGGAGATCCATCAACCCTTTGTGTTTTTTAACAAGCAGAAAAAGGTAATGCATAAAAGAGAAGAAGGAACAGAAAGTCCACAGAAAGGTCAAGCAGTGCAATGGGGTGAGTGATCTTCCAGTCCAATGGCTGCAGCCTCTCCTAGGGGTTGAGTTTCTGTGCCACAACCGCTCTTGGAGAAGAGATCACATCATAGCTCTGAACTCAGTAACCAGCCCCATTCCATTCCTAATAATCAATCTCCAAGCGCATCACCACCGCTATCCCGTGCCACTCCCAGAGCATGTCTGCCGCATTAACTCTCCCACGGGCCGATCCGATATCCCTATCTGAACCCTCACAGGATCACACATGGCGCCAAGAAGTCAAGGTCACTCAGCTAGGACACATCAGCTGAAACCTAAAACCTTGTTTTTTTAACCTCCATCAGTTCTCTCTGAACTCTTGTTTCTTCAGCTTCGATTGTTCTGTTGCTTTGCTACTAAATAAGACAAGCTACCAAACCCACAGTGGGAACAGAGAACAACATTTTTTAATTCAATAACCATGCTGCGTTATAACTAGACAAAAACTGTTAGCTTACCGCTAGTGTCAGTGTCAGCTGTTCCTTCTTTCACAACAGGGATGCAGTTCTCCAAGTAGACTCCGTCCCGGTAGCATCCACTGGTTTCTTTGTCCGGTGGGGGCTGGTCCCAACATTGGCAGGGTGTCTGCATGATGCCACAGGGCCGGTTGGAGGTACTGTAGGTCAGGCAGTCCTCCAACCATTGGCACAGCATTTGACAGGCAGCCATGCTGGGGTTACGCTTCCCAACCACAAGATACTCCACCTTAAATTCCCCATCGCCATTCCTGGGCCCGGCGCCTGCTCTGGGCAGCCCTTTCCGGATCTGCAGGAATTGTTTCCCGGCTTCCAGGAAGGCAACGTGGGTAGAGGCATCACACAGCTTCACCACCTCATCGAAGCTCTCCATCCCGAGGAAGGTTCGTGTCGTCTCCAAGAAGGAGTCAAACTGGAAGGTCCGGTGCTGTCGGGGAATGCAGTCTCTGGTTGGTTTTGTGACCTTGATGAAGATGGTGTAGCGCCTTGGGTCGGGGTTCTGCAGGGTCCAGGAGCAGGGCGTGCTGGGAAATACCGAGGACGAGAGGAAGAATCCAAAGAAGCGGCTCTGGACCAGTGTGGAGCAGGTGTCAGACTCCGGACCAGAGGGGGCAGCGTTGAGCATGTCCAGCCGCAGCAGTTGGAGAAGAGGGAAAAGCAGGACCAATGATGAGCAATTCCGTAAGAATTTTGATATCATGGCTGTAAACGGCAGAACGGTGTGCAGAAAAGTACGAGGCTGAAGATATCTCTTACTGGGAACCTCTTCTTGTTAATGTAGGATCAACAGCCTTGTTTTGTTGAGAAGACGATATTCTCAGACGTTTGCAGAACCGTCTGAACTGACAGCTCAGGATGAGAGGGAACTCTGGCTCATTGATCCAGTTTGCTGTCCATGATGCCAGACGCCCTCAGAGAGATCTGCAGGATTAGAGAAGACAGAAAAAAGACTGCATAAGCCAGATGGAAAAACAAAAGCAATTATCCATTAACCAGATAAGAGTGAACATAATAACTTCAAAAGTGTGTAGACACCGACATGACTGACTTTGGTACTTAGAAATTACCACGCTGGGCTATATCGATCCAGAAGTGTCGCACCTGTGCTTCACATTCAAAAAGAACACTTTATTCCGTGTGATGCAGTCACTTTCAGCAAAAACGTCACCCTCAATCTTGTATTTCATCAGAGCTCAATAATTTGTCCAATTATGGGGCAATCAATTACAAAAATATGAACACCTGCTGTCATTCATTATTTCCAGTGCATTTGCTTCATGCCAAAATGATCAATAGCCTCAGTCCTCTGCGAATCATTAGGCTAAAAGCGGCTGGATCATCTCTCAGACGGGCCTGATTGTAATTCTTTTCCCTGATAATTCAGTGTCTCGTGCAGTTTTACAGCACTTAAAGATAAGAAATATGTGAGGTCACATGCAAGAGCAGTAGACAGACATCTTGGAGACTATTCTGATGTAAACGCAAAATTTCCATGTGCCATTAGTCACTTTACAAAGTGAGCGCCCCGGCACCAGGCTCACTCTGAGAGCAATAAACCATACAAGAATATACTATGCAGATTTTATTCTAGGTTAATCATCCTTATCTAAAGGCATTAGCTTTGTTCCTCATATTCACCATGCTAAGAAATGAGACAAACCCAGACAGGTTGAAAAAAGTGAGTCATATAGGTTCTAAATACTGGTGGATTATGGAAATGGATGAAGAAAAATGGGGCGCTTCATTCACATGAAGTGATGTGATATTTATAATAATAATCGTTACTACTTTAATATGTGTAATGAATCTGTTCAGCAACTCCTTCCTCTCGATATTGTTGATAAATACAGCAGTCGCTATCAGCGTATATAGCAGGGTATTGTTAGAGATTAGGAATTTCCGCAAAGATGCTGGATAATGCTGTTATGAATGTGTGTGGGTGAGATCGATGTGCGTGTCTATGAGAGTGTGCATTCTTTAGAAAAAGAATGAAACTAATAGATGTGTGTGAGTGTGTGTATTTCAATCACAGCACTGAATGCAGTTTTGTGAATGTGCAAGAATGAGTGTGTGAGTCAGTGTTATTTTTTGCACCATATTTAGTTTGTCATACTTTTTGTCTTTCGATGAAAATGTAATTTAAGTCAATATTTCGTCAAGCTATAATCATTAATTTTAGTCCATTTTACGTTGACTGAAATGGCATATCATTTTAGTCGACTGAAATAATTTTGAGTGAGCTAAAATACCCGTTAGCAAATCAGTTCATTTAACTGTGTTCAGTTCTCGCAGCTCAAGCAGGGCGGTCACAACCATACTATGACTGGATTATTTGAATGAATTCTTGATATTTTTCTTCTCTTAAAGGAGTCCTATTATGCTCTTTTACAAAGTCTTGATTTTGTTTTTGGGGGTGTACTAGAACATGCTCTCATCTTTGGTGGTTCGAAAAACACATTATCCCCATCCTGGCACAAACGGCTCGATTAGTTCCGGCTTTGATGAAGGTCTGCCTTCCGAAAAACAAAATGTGTTATGATTGGTTAGCTGTCCCAGTGCGTTGTGATTGGCAAACATCTTAGATGGTGTTTCAGTACTGCCACGCCCCTTGCTCCGTCTTTCAACAAAAATTTTGGCCGAATCCGGCACTGTACTCCCTCGTGTAGTGGAAGCTGTCCTCAGTAAAATGCGCAGCACACAATAGCAAATTGGGGTTATAATGCACAGGGACAGAGTTAAAAAATAAATTGCAACCACTGTTTCCTGACATCATCCACTTTCGGAAGCCCAAACAAAGACGTTTGGGCACGGAGGTGAAAAAAACAGTGTTTCAGGCGGTCGCACACAGAGAAGCGCAGCGTCGCGTCGCGCCACGCTTTAAAAATTCAAATACTTTATTTTCTATGAGTGTAGGCACACCAGCGCGCCGTTCGGCATCTGTCCGTGGCGCCCAGCTACGTCGTGTTATACTTGTAAGAATTGTTCTAGACATGCCGAACATTTGACGCTACAGCACAGCAGCTCTTCTTCTTGGTTTTCTCTGATGCACTAACTCTGCAGCAGCACTTCTTCTTCGTCATCTCGTCTGATGCACTCACTCAACCAAGCGTTCTAACCACAACCTCGACCCTCCCCACCCCCCAACCATTCGAATTTCTGTTGGCGGGAATTATTTGTAATGATATTCCAATGAGCCGCTTTGTGATATCACAAAGCCCGGAAAACAAACGCTGCAGTCCAAACGAGCCGTCCGTTGTAGTTCTTGAAAAGGGATAAAAAAAAACGAAATATCTCCCTTTGGAGTGGACTTTGAGATTTGTAGCATTCTAGATCTTTTTTATGCCCAAACATACACACTACACACTGACTAAAATTAAAAAAGTGAAAAAGCATAATAGGACCCCTTTAAAACTTACGTCATGCATTGTTCTTGTCTTGAATCATTGTTTCCTATAGAACATTGCTGTTATGTATATTATATATATTAAAACATACAATGCCGCACATTGTCTTATGAACACCCAGTAATTATTAATATTCATTAAAATTTCTCAAACCTGTTTCATAAACATTTTATATCACTTAAGTAATGTTAATTTCCTGTTCAGTAAGTGAGTCAGATTCAGTAATCATCCTGGGGTGTATTTCCAAAAAACATTGTTATCTAACTATGGTCGCAAGTTCCATTGAACTCTGTTGGTAACAACGAAACCTGCGTTGAAATCACCCCTGATTGATTCAGTAATGTTATTCAGTAAAACATTTGTCAGACTGATTCAAGATGGTCAATCTATAAAACAATGATTCGTTTTTTTTTTTTATAAATTCTTTAAAAGAACCGAGTCATTAGCTTGTGATTTGGTTAACCCAATTTGTTTTTTAATTAGACTACATGAGAACGCAACACAAAGATATTTTTTTCTTGAAATTATATTACGTTGCACATTATTTTGATCTCATCACATTAAAATCAGACTGAATGTATTCAGCAGCGGCAACGTGGTGCAGAAAACACAAACATTTTGACAAGTAATTTCTTTTATGAGATCAAAAATAAGATTAATTAAAGCAACAAAACTGACCCAAATCTAAACCTCTCTCTCTACAGACTGCATCCTGGAGTCCTGGTGGCACAAACCTGGGGTGAAAAGCAGATCAGAATACACGGCTGACTGCACCGGTGGTTTCGTTTTTTTACGGGCAGATAATATAAAAAAAGCTCCAACTGATCTCAGCATGACCTCAAACATTGCCTTACACACACACACACACACACACACACAATGGCACATATCTGCTTGGTCCCAGATAAGCTCTGTTCAGGATGCTCAGAGCATAAGTCTTTAAGTGAAAGAGTGGGCGTTTTTCGAACAGAATAAACAGTGCTTTTCATGCCAGTGGTATCCATAATGAAGCTGGAGGGTGTAATCATCTAATCCGTGTCTTAATTTAGCCTTGACGTTAACCGGGACATTCTCAAGGCTGAACCTCAAGAAATACCTCGACTGATGCAGGGATGATCGCTCATCCTTTCTATTCTGCCCCAAGAAATTTAGCTATCCCAGCATGCACTGGATGGGGTTTGTGAATCAACAATGGATGCCATTGACTTTCAATGTATGGGCAACTGAATTTTTCTTCTTAATATCATATCAAAAAAAAAAAAAGGAAAGTCATACAGATTTGGCATTTCCTAATCTGTCACTCTCTCACATGTGCGTGTCAAGTGTGTCACGATCAGTTCCGTGCTGTAAAGGCATTATGGAAACACTGACTGCTTCTCACATACTGTTAGCAGCCTCGGATTGAATATGCTGGAAAAATTGCTCATTCTGCCCCAAGAAATTTAGCTATCCCAGCATGCACTGGATGGGGTTTGTGAAACAACAATGGATGTCATTGACTCAATGTATGGGCAACTGAATTTTTCTTCTTAATATCATATCAAAAAAAAAAAGGAAAGTCATACAGATTTGGCATTTCCTAATCTGTCACTCTCTCACATGTGCGTGTCAAGTGTGTCACGATCAGTTCCGTGCTGTAAAGGCATTATGGAAACACTGACTGCTTCTCACATACTGTTAGCAGCCTCGGATTGAATATGCTGGAAAAATTGCTCAAGCAGAAAGGGCTCACATACTGGCACTGACTTCTGAGAGAAGAAAAAGAGAGAAGGAAAAGAGAGACAGGTATTTTCTCATAGCAGGATTATACCATGATTACAGGGGCCATGATGGGGCCTGCTTTTCACATTCATTAGACAGAAAAGAAGCCATTGAGGGTAATCATGATTTCACCAACCTCTTGGAAGACCACCTTCGTTCAATTAAGCTTTTACCCTGTTACTTGTCGTTATATTATTCTTTTCACTGTCTGTCAGGGACAGCATGTAATCATAGTATGTCCCTGGAAATGGTGCCTAAAGTATTGCTGGTAGTTTGTATAAAAACATTGGGTGGGGAGAAAAAGATGCAGGAGTTAGAGGACGTGGATGAGAAAGAGAGCAACAGATGAAGAGAAAGATAGAGAGAAGGAGAAGGGAAAGAAGACAGGCTGTCGTTTCTCATGCGTGCTCTCGTTCATCGGCGTCTCTTTCCACGCTCCGCCCCTTATTTATTTTTTCTTCCTCTCATATTAAAGAGCTACAATGACACCCCGGCGAACAAGGTTATTTGAGCAAACAGAAGGCAACCAGCGCTGCTGCCTCTTTCAAGACCAACCTCATTCTCCTCTATTTGCGCTCCAGCGTCTGTGACAACAAGCGCTATAGGCCTCACGCGGTCGTGGAATGAAAGAGATAATTATCTGTCTCTGGTGATGAATGTGTTTACCGTGCTAAATGCCAGGCCTTCTTTCATCAACTTATAAACCGTTGCTTTTCCTATCAGACAGAGTACAGAATGCGGAGGGATATTGCATCAGAAAACAGTTCATGTCAGATGGAGGTGCTTTTGTTCTCGAAAAGTCCTTTTGAGTCCTCCTACAGTGATAGTTCACCCAAAAATGATTATTTACCATCCTCATGTCGTTCCAAACCTGTATGATTTTCTTTCTTCTGCAAAATACTAAAGAAGATATTTTGAAGAACGTTGATTCTAGCAACATTGGACCCCAATGACTTTCCTTGAATAAAATAAAATAAAATAAAATAAAATAAAAAAGTAAAGTAAAGTAAAGTAAAGTAAAGTAAAGTAAAGTAAAGTAAAGTAAAGTCAAATTAAATTAAATTAAATTAATTAAATGTTCTACAAAAAAAGTCATACAGATTTGGAATACGCCTTGAGGGTGAATAAATTATGACATAATTCTATAATAATACAACAGGCATCTAAAATCATACAACAAATTTGTATTTGCATTAGAACAAATGCTGTTCCTCACCAACTTTAGAAGCACATTTTTTGAGTTGTATGGACTATTCTTGGAGCTTGGCTTTATAAATCATGTCTTTGTTATGTGGAAAAGAGCCGCAAAATGTCCCTTTTTTGTTCCATGCAAGAAAAAATAATGATATGGTTTCCAAATTATGTGGGGTTGAATAGACTTTTGTGTGAACTATCGCTTTAATTTCAACGTTCAGTGCTTCCTGGGTTAACCTTAAACTAGGTAAACAGATCAGAGGTAGCAGTATTCTTGCTCTTAAAAGAGGTGCGGAGTAGACTTTTCTCTGCTGTCTCAAGCTTTCTGTGAGCTATAGGATCAGAGCTTGCCAGGGAGATTTACTGAACAAAGCTAAAATGGTCTTTAAATATAAAGTTAGGAGAGTGGATATGGAAAGAGATCTTCACACCCTTAAAAACACACTATATTTTTTTTCCAGGAAATATTTTGTATGTCATGAATATAGAATTTTACAGCTCTTGCATGGCAGTATTGTATTTAAATTGATTGTACTTATTTTTCTCCACAATTATTGATCTCATGCACAGAATCCATTTATCTCTGATTTTTATGGAAGGTATGTCTAATTCTTATTCTAAGCCAATGACTCAAGATCGGGCTAGATAACATTATTGTTTGGACAACATTTTTCTCTGAGACAGTATCTGCTAATATACCCTAAAGGATGCATAATAATACTTTATGGACGCATACTAGTATATAAAAGTTATTAATACCTTTTGAGGGTACTGCTCCAGTGCCACGCTGAACACTTTAAGTACACCTAAAAGTACAGTGGTTCTGCATGCTAGATGCTTTGACTACACCATTTGGAATTTTGTTTTATTATTTTATTTAATAATGGTTCTTAATGGATAAAATATTCTTCAAAGAATTACATTTCCCCAGTTTCTTGCCTTTGTCACAGTTTGTATCACTGCCAACAGCCAGTCATTGTTGTCATGACATAATTTCCTGTGGCTCCAGTGTGATTAGTCACATGGCATTTATGGCTCATGTAAAAGCTTCTGTGGTTTCAAGATTTCAAGTGATTTCAAATGACATACTTCCAAGAGGTCCTGTGCCAGATGAACCATTGAGATGAATGGAAATGCTAAAAAACCACTTCTCCAGGTGTTATAAACCTACTTGACCTAAACCAAACCTGTTGTTTCCTCATGCAAAACTCAGATTGACATACATCTCACAGAAATTGATCAGAGGTCGACATCAAGATTTAAAGAGAACAAGAGGAGGAGATGGACAAACTGGCAGGGGATGGAGAGAGTGTTAGAAGGACAAATGTTGAGGGGGAAGAGAGAAAACTCAACATCTGTTTGTGTGATGATCTAACAGGCTGCGTCTGCATGCTCTCTTTCCCCTGGCACGTCTGCTCCGGCACTGTTTGTTTTCTCTGTCATCTCTGCTACAGACTAGCGCTTACCTGATGCTAATTTCAATTAGGCGTCTAACTGTCTAAAGAAATGAATAAAGCTGAAGAGCCACATCAGAGACAACAACGGAGACAGACTGTAGGAGACAGATAAAATATAAACAAATGGACATGTCCATGGCTAGGAAGCTGACATCAAATATTTAGTAGTCTCTTGAACCAAGTACACTCTTAAAAATAAAGGTGCTTCAAAAGGTTCTTCAAGCGATGCCATAGAAGAACCATTTTTGGTTCCATGAAGAACCATTCAGTCAAAGGTTCTTTAAAGAACCATCTCTTTCTTACCTTTTTATAATCTGAAGAACCTTCTTTCGCCACAAAGAACCTTTTGTGAAACAGAAAGATTTTTCAGATGTTAAAGGTTCTTTCTGGAACCATTTAGACAAAAAGGTTCTTCTAAGGCATCGTGAACCACCTTTATTTTTAAGAGTGTACACAATGTGCTTTTTTAAATGTCCTTTACAATTGTTGCAGTTCAAATTGTATGATATGAGCCCTGTGAGATTTTTTTTTAATAAAAGCCAAGGCTGACATGTTTTTTTTTTTTTCCACCTTTATTTTTAAGAGTGTACACAATGTGCTTTTTTAAATGTCCTTTACAATTGTTGCAGTTCAAATTGTATGATATGAGCCCTGTGAGATTTTTTTTTAATAAAAGCCAAGGCTGACATGTTTTTTTTTTTTTGTCAGACTGTACAGTATATCTTGGGATGCTTTTAAGGTATAAATAAAAACTTCTGAACTTCTGAACCATGCCAACAAACCTCCTTATGAACTTAAAAAAAACATGGAATGTGCTAAACCAAAATGTATATATATGATAAATAAATAAATACATACATTTTATAGAAATTCAAATATTAAAAAGACAAACTATATATATATATATATATATATATATATATATATATATATATATATATGTGTGTATTCAAATGTTTCTGCGGTTCTTAAAAATGTCTTAAAAAGTCTTAATTCACTCAAAAGGGCCTCAAAAGTCAGGAAATCAGGAAGTCTTAAATTCATAAATGTTATGTGCACTGAAAAAAAAACTTCCTCTTTATTTTTGTTTTGTTTTCCATTGGAAATAAACATTCTTAAATCAGGATTAATTTACTTACGATGCAAAATGAAGACATCAGAACAAATATCTGCCAATGCATTTTTCCCCTTTCATTTTTAATTTTTCTGTCGTATTATTAATGTTCAAAAGTAAGTCTATTGCCTCCTAGAGTGCAGAACTGGACATTTGCATTTGTTCAATTGTGTAAAGTACGTTTTAGACCAAAGGATATGCATATAAGCGTACTTTGCATAGAACGTAATTGTGTGGAAAGTTATGGAGATGTTCTGGGATTATATTATGCTAATTGCTATAACTTCCTTGTTTAGAATAATCCAGATTCATCAAAATTGAAATGAGGATAAGAACAAACCCGAAATTGTGTGTTGTGAATCCGGTGAACATTTTGCATAAGAATCATTTTTGTGTGCAGAAGACTTAGTGAATGAAACCCAGTGTCTCTAATGAATATGTTTTAAACTCTTTTCATTTCTAGCTAACATGTGCAGATTTGATGCCTCAGCCCCTTCATTACCTTCCCCAATTGATTATATATGTGAACCAACAGTTAATTAAATAAATAATTTGTCCTCTTATCCAGCTTCCACATCTGGGTACTATTTGTCCATCCGTCCAGAAGATACCCAGTGGCATCATCTTCTCACATGAAAGAAAGCAATTATCTCCTCCCGTACACAACACCCGAGCAGGGGCTTGGAAAAATGAAAAATGAATACTACCCTAACTGGGTTTCATGCCGGCAGAATTTACAACATCTGTAACTCGGATTATAGGGGTGCCAAACAAAGAAAATTACAAAAGTGGCTTTACAAAGACTTTTATGGGCTGTTAATGATAAACACATTCATTGCGGCGGTAGTTCGTCACAAACATTTACAATCAGGGGCTCAGTTAGCTTAAAAGGGGTCCTTTATTTCCGGAAGCAGGGTAACAAAATGAATCAAGCGTGGCTGGGAAAAACACTGGCCTCTGTGTGTGTGTGTGTGAGAGTGCTTTTCAGTGTGCAAAGAGTGTTTGGGAGAGTTCGGGAGATGAAATGGCTAATCGCTCATAATTCACACATCTCACAGTGGGGCTGTTGCAGATGGCGTCGAGACTGTCCTCTTTTTTCTCCATCAGAATCAATCCCACAGATAATGAGTGCTTTGTGCCTGAACATAATCAGATACATATGAGAGGGAATTGTAGTGAGTATCAAATCCAATCAAGCCATATCACGTCCACTGCAAATGAGCCAGACAGCAGATTTGGGCTTTAAGAGCAGGGATAAAGGATTCGTACCCTGAGGCCTTATGCTGTCAGACTGAACCCACTTTTGCAGGAACCACATTTCATGGGTTTGATTTCATCCTCTTCTTTCATGTTTCTTTATCTATCCATCTTTATCTTCTTTATCTCTGTCTACCTGTCTGTCGTTCTATCCATCCATTCATCTATTAATCCTTCATCCATCCATTGATCTCTGTCTATAGGTCCATCCATCCATCAATATATATATATAGGTTTGCTAATCCATCCATTCATCCATCTATAGATATATCCATCATTTGACATCTATCTATCTATCTATCTATCTATCTATCTATCTATCTATCTATCTATCTATCTATCTATCTATCTATCTATCTATCTATCTATCTATCTATCTATCTATCTACCTACCTATCTATCTATCCATCTATCTATCTATCTATCTATCTATCTATCTATCTATCTATCTATCCTTCCATCCATCTGTATATCTGTAGGTTTGTTCATAATTTATCATAATATGTGACCCTGGACCACAAAACCAGTCATAAGGGTAAATTTTTCGAAATTGAGATTTATACATCATCTGAAAGATTAATAAATAAGCTTGTTAGGATAGGACAATATCTGGCTGAGATACAACTATTTGAAAATCTGGAATCTGAGGGTGCAAAAAAAATCTAAATATTGAGAAAATCGCCTTTAAAGTTGTCCAAATGAAGTTCTTAGCAATGCATATTACTCATCAAAAATTAAGTTTTAATATATTTACAAGTAGGAAATTTACAAAATATCTTCATGGAACATGATCTTTACTTAATATCCTAATGATTTTTGG
>NW_015505283.1:140115-142300 GCF_001515645.1 Sinocyclocheilus grahami | reverse complement strand
CTATCTATCTATCTATCTATCTATCTATCTATCTATCTATCAATAGGTTACCTATCATCCATCCATCCATCCACAATATATCCATCATCATTTAACATGTACAGTATACGTATATCTATCCACTCATCTATATGTATATCTATTTTTGTTTGTTTGATTGTCATTCTGTCCGTCCATCTATTGGTATATCCATCCATTCATTATCTGTCTCTTTATCTATAGTTTACCTTTTATTATCCATACATCCATTATCTGTCTCTCTATCTATAGTTTACCTATCATTATGCATTATCCATCCATTCATCTATGCATCCGTCCATTACCTATCTCTTTTTCTATAGGTTACCTATCATCCATCCATCCATCCATCCATCCATCTATAGGTTGCCTATCATCATCCATTCATCCATTATGTTTATCTCTATCTATAGGTTACCTATCATCATCCATCCATCCATTCATCCATTATATATTTATCTATCTATAGGTTACCTATCTATCATCCATCCATCCATCCATCCATCCATCCATCCATCTGTCCTTTCTTTCTTTCTTTCTTTCTTTCTTTCTTTCTTTCTTTCTTTCTTTCTTTCTTTCTTTCTTTCTTTCAATTTTCTTAGTTTTTGCTTTTATTTTTAAATAAATTTCCTTTCTTTCATTTTATTTCTTTTTCTTTGTATATAATTACTTCTGCTTGACATACCTCCTTTCCAACATTTTTTCCCTTCCTTCCTCTACAGCAGACTATTACTCAACAGCTCTTTGCTTTTATTTTTAAATACATTTCCTTTCTTTCATTTTATTTCTTTTTCTTTGTATATAATTACTTCTGCTTGACATACCTCCTTTCCAACATTTTTTCCCTTCCTTCCTCTACAGCAGACTATTACTCAACAGCTCATGCGACAATGTTTAGACTCAGAGGAGGACCGCAAGGGATGAGGTTGTCATTTGGGAAAGAGCCCCAAAAGACATGCTCTAGCTAATTAAAAATTAAAAGCATCCACTGGGTCAGTATTATTGTCCATAGCTCTGATAGCACATAAGAGACACAAGACTGAGGTCTTGACCTCAGCAGCTGAGAAACTAAATGACCTCACATTATCCTCCGGTTGACATTGAGGCCAAACATTGCATGCTTTTTCTTATACACACACAGACACAGTATGGCTCTCATCAGCTCCATAACAGAACTAACAATCCCACTCTGTTAGCTTGAGACAGTTCTCACCCAATGACTATAGGGGACATCTGCGGCGGGAGACAAAAGGGGGTGTCAGTTTCCTAAGGACAACCGTAACTAGGAGTGTTGCATCATGGTTCTATGACACACAAAAAAGATATCTGAACAGTTTTAGTGTCTTAGATGGATGACTGTTTTTGTTTATCCTGAATAACATGTCCTACATTTAAATGCCACTCTTTTAGGGAGAAAGGGAGAGCTGTCACACACAATCAGGCCTTAATGTTGCAGATAATAGCCTTTGTTAATGCTTTTGTCAAATACTGTATTATCATTCCATATTTTTCCAGGTTCCTTTACTTCAACCACTTATAAAAGTAAAGACAGGAGAAGACGTCCGCTTAAGAATATTGTTCACTGATAAACCACAACGTATTTAGATATGAGTTCAACACACACACACACACACACACACACACACACACACACACACGCGCGCGCGCACACACGCACACGCACAAAATAAATAAATACAAATACAAATAAATAAATATCTCTGTAATGTACATATGAAATATGTTATTTAGATAATTTAATTAGACAATTATTTAGATCATTTCTTTTTTTGGATTAAAAAATGTATTCTTTTAATTATTTAAAAAAAATATTTGTACCACATTAATCTAAATATAATTACCAAAAAATATTTTAGTATCATAAATACACTATTATATTATATTATATTATATTATATTATATTATATTATATTATATTATATTATATTATATTATATTATATTATATTATATTATATTATATTATATTATATTATATTATATTATATTATATTATATTATATTATATTATATTATATTATATTATATTATATTATATTATATTATATTATATTATATTATATTATATTATATTATATTATATTATATTATATTATATTATATTATATTATTTCTTCAAAAACTTTTAAACACATTTTTATATTTA
>NW_015505283.1:108283-136404 GCF_001515645.1 Sinocyclocheilus grahami | reverse complement strand
TATTATATTATATTATATTATATTATATTATATTATATTATATTATATTATATTATATTATATTATATTATATTATATTATATTATATTATATTATATTATATTATATTATATTATATTATATTATATTATATTATATTATATTATATTATATTATATTATATTATATTATATTATATTATATTATATTATATTATATTATATTATATTATATTATATTATATTATATTATATTATATTATATTATATTATATTATATTATATTATATTATATTATATTATATTATATTATATTATATTATATTATATTATATTATATTATATTATATTATATTATATTATATTATATTATATTATATTATATTATATTATTTCTTCAAAAACTTTTAAACACATTTTTATGTTTAGAAGAAAAAATTTAAATAAGAACAAATAAGAATGCATGTTATGGGATGGAATTTACTGCCATCTACGTTCAAGGAGGTTCAAATATTTATTTATTTATTTTTCCACATTTCAGTAACTAAAATAAATTCAAAATAACATTTCCTCTTCCAGCTAAGAAACATGTAAGATTTCTGCAATCATAGCATATATTATTAATAAATATTTGCATGTATTTAATTTCATTTAAATGCTCATATTTTCAAGATGCATTCATTTAAATGCTTAAATATAGCATAGACCTGTTCGATTAAATGGATTAAAACTATTAAATTTATTCAGTTAGCATGACCAAACATAGTTCAGAAATGGCTAGCTGTGGATGAAGCAATGTTTAATTAGTTAAAATGCATGAGTTTGAAAACAAAATAATTTATTGATGATAAATATATATAATTGTTTTTATTTAAAACACATTCAGTTTTTTTATTACAGAAATCTTACCTGTTTAATTTAAGTATGACTGACAAATATGCATAACATTTATGTTAGAATGTGTAATCCAAATTGTATATGCATTTCAAATACATAAATCTTTTTAAAAAATTTATATTTTTGAGTGTAATAAGGAATGTTGTGTATCTTTAACTCACCTTGACTTGACCTCATACTCAACCACACCTGTGATCCATTCCATTCTTTGTGTCTCTCTTTCTCTCTGTCTCTATAGCCTACTGACCTCACGGCTGCTCTAGAGAAACAAGCGCACGAGTGTGTTTGTAGGTACGTGGGACTGAGGGTGCTCTGGGGGTACAATGCCCATCCAGTGATAGAGAGCCGTGGTGGACCTCGAGAGAGAGAGAGAGAGTTTGGGTGTGGGAGTGTGTGTGTGTGCGTGAGAGAGAGTGTGGGAGCTGAAGGGACCCATTGAGCCGGGGTCCCTCGCCTCTGCCTTCATTAACATGCAGATGGGAACAGCTGTCGACACTTTGCCGTGACGGCTGAAATATTTACGACTCGCTGTTTACTGAAAGACTCTCGGACTGACTAGCCCACGAGTCCGTCCCTCGCTGTTTCTCTTTGTCTTCAAGTTATCTGTGCAGATAACTGAGCTTCTCTTCGCGCATCCGTTCTGAGCGCGATGCTCTCGTTTGGTTTGATAACGGAGCGTTTGAGTGACAGCTTTTAATCCGGCCCCCTCTCTAATGATATCTGCTTTTTTACCAGTACATCTCAGCTATCAAAATGTCACAGGCAGATTTACTCAAGGCCGGCCCACCAAACAAAGCTTATTTCACCTCACCACTTGAGAGAGAGAGATAGGAAATCCATATCTACTACAAATCAATGGCAAGAAATTTACGAGCTTTACCTACAGGCCAACGGCGGCTAACATCTCACTACACGGGCATGAATAAATGAATACATAAACAAGGCGGATGAATTTTGAGAAGCGAACGACGGATACGGAAGGAGAGATTGAGCTCTGTCATGGGGTCAGTGGCACTGCCACGCAGATGTCTTACAAACAAACAAAAAGTCGATGAGTGTGTTAACATTACGCTCACTGGATAATTACATTAAACTCTTGCTGAGTTGATCGTGGTGCCACCGAAGCAATAAAAGTTTAAGGAATTATCCCTACGTTGTCTTTCTCCGTCTCTCTTTTGCTATTTGTCTCCATTCTGCTCTGCGCAGCCTGAGGGGCCTGCCGTGGTTGCTCATCACAAAACTAAATAAAACACGACAGACCTTCAGGGCACAATTACCCAATGTCAACAATTAGCTCTCCGTGCAGACACTTCACAGAGGGGTCTCTGAAGGCATGCACTCATCCATATGGAGCCACAAGGATCTTGTATCCTTAACCTCACTTAAAAAAAGTACTGAGCCAATGCCATGTTTTTCTTTTTTCTTTTTTTTTGGTATCATATAGTATGTGCCATGTTAAATTAATATGATCATTCAGTGTCATGATGTATTGGTGTTTCTTTAACTCTTTTTTTTCCAAACAAAGAAATTCCCTACTTTAATCTGTCAGTGAACATTGTTCAACATTGAATGTATTGTACATGGATCACATGACAGTTCTATTTATATGAAATTATGTATTGGAATTTTTTATTTTGAAATAAAATGGCCAAGACCTTTTGTCTTGTTAAAGCTAAAATTTTATGTTTCCTAAATACACACAATTTAATAAAAGTTTCAATTTTTTTTGCATATTTTTTAAAAACTATAGCTTCATTGGAAATCATGCATAATATAAATGTTAGATTCACAAGTGATATTTACAATGGTTTTATTTCACAATTCATATTTCACCTCAGTCATTCTCTTCACTGAGACTTCATATTAACCAAGTACCCTAAAAACTTTACTAGGGCCAAAACTGCAGTGGAAATTACTGTGGAAATGATTTTTTTTTTTTTTTAATTTAAATCAAAATATATATTGAGTTTTTTCCAGTTTTTTTAAAAACAATCATAGTTTAAAATGTTTAAAGATTAAAAGTCTTGACATGGGTAAAACAAGAAAATCTACACATAAAAGCCATTTGAAATTTGATAAAATAAACAAAGGTATGTTAAAAAGTCATTCATAATAACCATAAGAAAAAATATTTGCAGTGCCGTTCACACTGAACGCATTTTGTATTCTGCTGCACTGTTTTTCTATGTAAACTTGTGACAAGATGAGTTTGACTGCTTGCGTCTTGTCTTTTACATAATTTCATGCAAAAATGCAGCATTTAGGTTAAATCCAACTTGAAAAAAAAACGTGTCAAAACCTAGCATGTTTTCCATTGCACAGCCATTTTTCAAATGTGTTTTGTTAATCTGAAGCATCATGGTAATGTTGCTGCTTTTTGTAACAAACATCCAGCTATAACCAGCTTTGTGTAGTATCAGCAGCTGGTTAGCTGGTCATTTGTTGGTTCAAGCTGGTTTAGGTGGTTGACCAGCTGCACTACCAGCTGGTGAAGACCTGGCTAGGCTGGTAGACCATCTTGAACCAGCAAGAAAACTATATACCATGTTCCAAAAACCAGCTTGACCACCTTATGCTGTATGACCTGGTTTTCCCAGCAGGCCTGTGAGTGAGAAGCCAAGTCACGCAGACTCCACCGGGGGATATGGATGATTACACTCATTGACAGTACCGGTGGGACACTATTTCATGCCAGCAAAGACATACAGAGCAATCCAAACCTCTTTCTAAGGCAACTCCACCCCATCTGTCCACAGTACAGTAATGATAATACTAAAAGAGCAGGAGAATGACAAGAGGAGGGAACGAGAGCAATTGAGCCATGTCACTATCTGAGGGCTGACACAGGCTATCACTGTCAGCGCCTGAGAGATGACCTGCTCCATCCATCAAACTGTCCTGACCTGAGAGCGAGAGAAAGACGAAGAGAGATTACAGCCTGTTTAATCTCCCTCGTTCTCTCTCATTAGAAAAGATATATAGTCCTATTATAAGAATCTGTATGGACAATGTGGACAGATTGACATTTGCAAGACAGAGTGAATAAGCCCTTTAGAAGCAAGCCACACAAAAAATGTGTCTATAAAACAGGTGCGTTAGCCAACCTGGTTAATCTGAATTCTTCAAGTATGGTGCAAATTAACAAACCGATACACAATATGTATATATTATATAATGTCAAATTTTCAGCTTCATTAAAGAAATGCATTTTATCATGGGTGGTGTATGAGTGCAAGGGAAAGTATAATTGACTTTGCTCTATTGCTAGAACAAGTTTTTGTTTTTGAAGGGGTCATGAACTGCCTCTTTTTATTATTGTATGCTGTTCTCTGAGGTCCACTTATAATGTTAACAAGACTTTTACATCAAAAAACATCATAATTTAGGGTTGTAGTCTCAGAAGTAAACACCCACTTCTATGATTGGCTAACAAGTTGTGTATGTTTGACAGCCTACATCCTTCACAGTTGCACAGATGATGTGATTTAGGTTAAAAATGCATAAAAAAGCAATAGTGACCACATAATAAAAAAAGTTAATCGCACTTGTGTGGTGCGACATCAGATCTAATATATAGCATAATCTTTTAGTTTAAATCTTTCTGAAATCTCTGCGTCGAATTGTACCTTGTTTGTAAATGAATCCTTGGTAAAAATGAAATAAGCAAAGGACCAAGTTCTTACTGACGCGGTCTGGAACTTACGTTGGGATCAGAAGGAAGGCAATGCAAAGACTTGAATTTTTCCACAACTTGGCACTGAACAGTGTCTTGTTTTCTGCAGTCACCTTTATTGTTTGGTTTCTGCGTAGACCTGCGTTTGTCACTCTCGTTATTTACACTACGTGCGTGAATCGGTGGGTGGGGCTAAACAGGCAGTGATGTAGAAGCAGGCGTTGATCTTCGTAATAAAAAAAGTTAATCGCACTTGTGTGGTGCGACATCAGATCTAATATATAGCATAATCTTTTAGTTTAAATCTTTCTAAAATCTCTGCGTCGAATTGTACCTTGTTTGTAAATGAATCCTTGGTAAAAATGAAGTAAGCAAAGGACCAAGTTCTTACTGATGCGGTCTGGAACTTACGTTGGGATCAGAAGGAAGGCAATGCAAAGACTTGAATTTTTCCACAACTTGGCACTGAACAGTGTCTTGTTTTCTGCAGTCACCTTTATTGTTTGGTTTCTGCGTAGACCTGCGTTTGTCACTCTCGTTATTTACACTACGTGCGTGAATCGGTGGGTGGGGCTAAACAGGCAGTGATGTAGAAGCAGGCGTTGATCTTCTTCTGCGGAGGCGGCGTTTAGCCACACTATTACGTTATAAAAAGGCACATTCTGCAACCTGTCATTGTCGTTGATTTATTAAGATTCTCAATCTATCGATACAATTTTTATGCTGATTTCAAATGATTCCGATTCATTTGGATATATTTCAGTTATCATGTTCATTTTGGCTTAAAATAATTAACTCTTAAGGGTCATTTGTTCATAAATCAGACTACACCGGTTGTGTTTTATGTTTGTTTTTCTGTGCAGCCCACAAGGAAAACTAGAAAGATGTCCATTATTTTGCAGTACGCAATCTTTTAGTTGCATCAAATTGAACAAACTCACATTCACAACTTGTCTACAATTTCTCAGAAACCCCGCAGTTGTCACCATTAAATTTGGCAGTGTTAAAATTGTTAAATGATTTTTAATGTTTACTTTTGAAAAGACACATGGCCTCTTAAATTTGAGCCACACACACTGCATCATATGTGAAGTAAACAGTAATGCAGCTGCCGTTTGCCCAAGGAAAACCACATTTGTGCAGATTTTGGAAATTAATGGGATGGAAAGAAAGAGTTTTCACTGCCACAGATAAATGCTCTACTTCACCAGAGAGGCGTTGATCTTCTTCTGCGGAGGCGGCGTTTAGCCACACTATTACGTTATAAAAAGGCACATTCTGCAACCTGTCATTGTCGTTGATTTATTAAGATTCTCAATCTATCGATACAATTTTTATGCTGATTTCAAATGATTCCGATTCATTTGGGTATATTTCAGTTATCATGTTCATTTTGGCTTAAAATAATGAACTCTTAAGGGTCATTTGTTCATAAATCAACTACACCGGTTGTGTTTTATGTTTGTTTTTCTGTGCAGCCCACAAGGAAAACTAGAAAGATGTCCATTATTTTGCAGTACGCAATCTTTTAGTTGCATCAAATTGAACAAACTCACATTCACAACTTGTCTACAATTTCTCAGAAACCCCGCAGTTGTCACCATTAAATTTGGCAGTGTTAAAATTGTTAAATGATTTTTAATGTTTACTTTTGAAAAGACACATGGCCTCTTAAATTTGAGCCACACACACTGCATCATATGTGAAGTAAACAGTAATGCAGCTGCCGTTTGCCCAAGGAAAACCACATTTGTGCAGATTTTGGAAATTAATGGGATGGAAAGAAAGAGTTTTCACTGCCACAGATAAATGCTCTACTTCACCAGAGTCTACAGAAAGGCTGACATGGCCAGATTGGACAGTCTGCACTTCCGAGAGCAGATGTTTTCACTTTTCTTCTGCTTTTCTCATCCTTCTACTTGTTTATCGAAGGGGGAAAATACAAAATACTTTTACCATAAACACAAAGAAAAAAGCAAGTCTAATTACTCGCAGATGTATTTTGTTCAAAAGACTGATTCAGTTATAGCATTTAGCCAGTAAAAATAATCACAGATGAGGAACACGGGGCTTCATCTGTTGTTGTTGCTTTTTATGTCTACACAGACATAAGAAGCAATGAGAGAAAGGACGTCTGCCGCAATATGTTGAAAGGCCACTATGAACTCGGAATTGAAAAACGAACGACGACGGAACAGAAAAAAATATATATGAACACTGTGCCCTCAGAACACTGACGCACAGTGACTCAAAGTCACAAACATGTCTTCAGGTAACAAACAGTTACAGTGATGGAGTCGGGTATATCACAATAGCAAACACACAGCACTGACAGCTATTCAAGCGCTACAGCGGTGCCGAGAGTGACACACCGGCGCAGTGGGGGAGTTAACAACGGAGACGCTCCGGAGACGCAGGCCTTCTGAGATTTGAGGGGGCTTTACACCACGACAGAGATGCAATGTCAGATACTGAGGATTATGCATGCACTTCACATCAAAGACAGCTTTGTTCTCACAAGAGAACATAGACAGGCGGAAAAAGAGCGACTACATTCATTCATTCGCTATTACAGACCCCTTTGATTGAAGTTTATACAGAAAATGGCCTTAAACTGATGCGGCACAAAGCCCGAAAAGTCTTTAAAAGAGATTTCTTGTTCGAAATTGCGTAGGCACTCCAGGATGTAACAATTCTGAGCTATTCCGTTTTGCACACATTGCTGTAGACAGGGACTCCCTTTGTGTAAACATGTTTTAGCATGAATAACACTCTGTCTTTTCGGAAAACAAATGACTGAAGCGTAAAGGAAAAAAGAATGATAAAAAGTGAGCCAGAGATAAAAGCAAGTCGCTTCACCTTCTATTGTCTTTTTTTAATGTTTTTGGTTGCTGTAAATGAAGAGTCAAATGAATATTTGAAAGGAAATCACAAAGGAGCAGAACGCTTGCCATCTGTGATATGTATATAGCCTTCTCCCTGTCTCTGTAGTGTATTTTTCTCTCTTGTAACCTTTGTTTAACTGACTCATTTTATCTTTTTAAAGTTGGCATGAAATGGAAATTGCAATTGTCTTCTCTTCTCTATTGTGATATAGTTATGTATATGCAAGTGAAATAGCTTCCTAAACAAGAAAAAATAGGACGGGACTTGATTTTGTCCAAATAAATAAATAAATAAAAACATAAAAGTATCAAAAATGAATATATTAAAATATCTGCAATATTATGTATACAGAATTTATAATGTATTATATACATAATGCATACTGTTTTTTTTTATCATTATGAATATGTCTATTGACATACCTGGCCATAAAGATAATTTTAGATATAGACAATATGTTCAGATTTTCATTTATATGTTAAGGATTTATACATATATACAGTATTTTGTGATTTACAAATACAACTTTAGAATTATAACTATATATTCATGATTTGCATTTATATCTTCAAACTTATAACTATATATATTCAGATTTACTTATGTATATTCACAATTTACATTTATAAATTCAGACTTATAACTATATATTCAGAATTACTTCTATATTCACAATCTACATTTATGTATTAAGATTTGTATCTATATATTCAGACATACATTTATATATTCAGTTTCATATTATTTCCTGTTTGGCCCTTCATTATATATATATATATAATGTATATTTGAATGGAACTTCACAATCTCACTCTTCACTGAAAATGCTTAACAACATGGCATTGGAAGACACTCCAATTCAATTATGTATCAGATCAACAACAACAACAACAACAAAAATCTCAGAGCGCAGTCGTGCAAATGTCTGCCAGGCTAATTTTCACTTCATAAATAGTGAGAAAGCTATCACAGCTTATTTGCTAAGCATGTGCTGAAAGGACACATGCTACATTATCTTCACATTAGAAGAACAGTGGCCTTATTTGATGCTTTGCTAAGAGGAGAGGAGACAAATAAGATTTACAGTGTGTAGGGGTGGTTTGATTGTGACATCCATATGGATGCACTGAAACAATGAAACGCCTCTGTGCACATGCATTTGACATTTAAAAATATGAATACGTGCATAGCTAAGAAAAAGCTTCCTGTCATTATGCTCTAGTCGTACTCTGCCATCTATAATTAGCTGACAAAGGTGCCATACAGCTTCGGTGTCCTCACACATTGTGTCATCTGCCATCCTTCCACCGCTGGAGTTTCACTGCATAATTTAGTAAAAAAAATAAAAAAACCAACACAACGCACATCGAGATGTGTGTGAGAAAAGCGTTCTCAAACAAGGTGTTTCCCTCCCTGAAGCAATCACAGATTTATTTTGAGCTCAGATCTGTGAGATCGCTGCTTCACGGAGAAACACCATCCAGCCTCTCTGACTGCACTCAGTCAAGGCACAAAGGCCTCACTAGTTTTCCATATTCTTCACCTTTATGTGGGTCGACGGCCAGTGAATCAATGAGTCAATGACCATGTTGATTTTGGTACCAAGAGTTGTTCGTCCTAGATAGAGCGTATTGCCTAAAATCACAGAAGAGGATATTGTGTTGGATCTGAGAAGATGGGTTGGGTGATTAATTTAGTTTTTTTACAAGGTCTGCCATGTACAATATGCCCTATTCAGAAAGACAAAAATTACCTTAAAATTATTTATTTAAATTAATTTAAATAATTACAAATATTTATTCTTAACTAGAAATAATAATTAAAAAAAATAAATATTATTTTAATAAAAAATTAAAAAACAAAATACAAGCACAATGATAAAGTGATTTTAATGAACATATCTATTATTACAAAGCAAGGGTGAGTCTGTGAAGCCAGTAATTGAAAATGTGCACATTGTGATCTAAATTTGAAATCAAATGGCCGTGTTTTATTTTCCTTTTGTGTGTGTGTGTGTGTGTGTGTGTGTGCATGTGCATGTCTTGAACTTGCCAAGAATGACATTGAACTATAAAATATACATACAACATGCATACAATATACAACATCATATGTATTTTTTTGTTTTTAAAATATCTGTTAATGTTTATAATATTCAGTGTGAGATACACAATAACATGCTTCTGTCTTGCTCGCTTTTCTAGCACGCAATGTATTTTATGACCAATAAGGGTGATTTATCTTATTTATTTATTTATTACAATGATAATAAAAAAAACTGTTAATTGAAAATGTGACATTTAAAACTGGGATTTTTGTTTATTTGAATAAAATACAGTAAAACAGTCATTTATGAATATTGTGAAAAGTAAAATTGTAACATTTTATTAAATAAAAAAACATTTTTATTTATTTATTTGTTTGTTTTATGAATAGAAAGTTCAATGAACAGCATTTATTTGAATATAAATCTTTTGTAACATTATAAATGTCTAGCATGCAGCATGTATTTTTTGACCAATGAGGCTGAATTATTTCTCTTTTTAATTTTTTTGACACACTTCCAGTTTAAGCTTTGCTCATATCTGAATCTCATACAGATCATTTTGTCATAATAATACAAAATGGCAATAAATACAAAACGGCTTTACTGTGCATCCATAGTACACACACATTTACTCTTAAGCGACAAAAGTTGCATCATGCGACAGACCCACACCGAAACAAACACACACACAGTCGCAAAGCCATCTGTGCAGCGTTTGAAAAGCCAGTCATTAATACACTTTCATGGCAAGGACCTCAGATGGGATGCTGGGAACTGTGTCCTTCTCGCCACCTCATTCCAGGCCAGCTCTCTCTCTAAGATTCATTAGGCAGGAGCACAGGCTCTGATTTAGACCCTAATTAGAGAGCGATTGGTCAAATGCGCGATGTTCCAACCCTGATCATTGTGCTCAACGAGGATGGCCAGGGGCCACAGGCTCCTGTGCACAATCACACCACTAATCGGTTAGCACCTTGCAAACATACCGACCTCATTCCCTCAATAGCATAGGATGCATTGAGTGTGGTGCTCATGTGGGCGGAACAGGTTATTATTTATGGTTGTTTAAGTTTGGAATTATTTATGGTTTTTGAAATAAGTCTCTTATGCTCACCAAGGCTGCATTTATTTGATCAAAGATACAGTAAAAACAGTAATATTGTGAAATATTTTAAATATATTTTAATATGTAATTTATTCCCAGATTTTCAGCAGCCATTACTCCAGTCTTCAGCATCGCATGATCCTTCAGAAATCATTCTAATATGCCGATTTGGTGCTCAGTTATTATAATTTATGAATGCTCAGTTATTAATGGTTCTTGTTATTTTCAATGTTGAAAGGACTTTTTGCTGATTAATATTTTGTGGCTTTTTTTTTTAGGATTCTTTGATGAATATAAAGTTTAATGATCAGCATTTATTAAAAAATTGAAATATTTTCTAACATTATAAACATCTTTACTGTCACCTTTAATCAAATTGATGTCTTTGCAGAATAAAAGTAATAATTTTTTCTTCTTCTTCTTAAAAAGAAAAACCTTACTTGGCCCAAACATTTCAATGGTAGTGTATCACAGATTTTTTTCTTATATTAATACACATATTAAGCAACACAAATTGTTTTCAGCATCAATAATAATAAAAAAAAAAAATATTGAGCACCAAATCAGCATATTAGAAGGATTTCCAAAGAATCATGTGACAATGACTACAAAAATGACTGTTGAAAATTCAGCTTTGCCATCATGGGAATAATTTAATATTAAAATATATTCAAACTGAAAAGAGTTATTTTAAATTGTAATAATAGTTCTCAATATTTTACTGTATTTTTGATCAAAGAAATGCAGCCTTGGTGAGCATTAGATACTTCTCATTAAAAACAATTACAACTTTTGTAGCGTATTAAAAAAAGTGATAACACTTTTGTATAGTGACCAATTCTCACTATGAAGCAGTTGCTTATTAGCATGCTCATTATTAACATATTGACTGTTTATTTGTACTAATAAAGCACACATTCTGCATGACCATATTCTACATCCCTAATCCTACCCCATACCTAAACTTAACAACTACCTTACTAACTATTAATAAGCAGCAAATTAGGAGTTTATTAAGGCAAAAGTAGTAGTTAATGGTTTGTTAATTTTAAAATAAAGTGTGACCAAAAAAGCTTGTTGTAGCTTATTGAGTGAGACATCAGAAGACAGAGATGGCTGTATTTTTTCATTGCTGATTGACTGTCCTCAGACTGTGTATTGAATTCCCTTCCAAGTTTCTCTATACGAAAATCGCAAACAGTATTTTCAGTACATGAGGTGTTGTGTAAACCAAAGCAGAGAGTGTTATGAAATGTTTCTGTGTATGTTGGTAACAGAAACCTGTCACAAACAGACTAGTCGAGAGACTTATGCATGCACAAACATGCTGTGACTGCGCTTAATGAAATGTGCTCTGTGCTTTCTGATGCATGTTGGCTTGACGAGGAATGGTATAGTTGAGAAAGGCATAGCCTATAAGAGAAGATGAAGTGAACGACAGAATAAGGATGTACAGGAGAAAGACAAAAGGGGGACATCTAGGTTAAAAGGCATGCATGGCTGCCCTCCAAAAACCAATAGTGCCAGCTTGCCCAATTTCACCCCAGCTCATGATTCAGAACTATGCTGTCAGCCTGCTCCAGCATGATCTATTTTTATTCTCAATGTATCATCCCTACTCCTTTCCTCAGATGAAGAAAACACAGCTGTCCAAATATCTGTGGCCACAGGGCAAGCGCTGCGTTCCATGTTTGCCTCTTAAGCTCAAAACTGCAGGCATGTATCTAAAAGAGGCAGTCGGGCGGAACTGATATGACTGTGCCATTTAGATTTAACACAAAGATTGTGTCATGCATATTTCACCGTAATCAGTCAGAATCATGACCTGTTTTCTGTGATGATTATACAAAAATAATTATTATATTTAATATTATAAATATATTTAATATTATATATTATAAATATATAAATAATATATTTTCTTATTTTTTTTTTATTCATATTATTGAGATCTCAAATTATATGGTTTATTTTGTTATTTTTCAAATGATTAATATTATTGAACGCTCAAACCACATGGCTGATTTTATTATTTTTATTATAAAAATTATTACTACTATTGAGAGCTCAAATCAAATGGCATATTTTATTATTTTGATTTTTTTAAATGATTGATATTATTGAGAGCTCAAATCATGTTTTTTTGTTTCTGTTATTAAAATGGTCAATACTATTGAGAACTCAAATCATATGGCTTGTTGTGTTTTATTATTAAAATTATTGAGAGCTCAAATCATATGGCTTATTTTATTATACTATTATTAATATAGTTGAGAGCTCAAATCATGTTTTTTTGTTTTTTATTATTAAAATTATCAGTATTATTGAGTGCTCAATTCATATGGCTTATTTTATTGTTTTTTTATGATTAAAATTATTAATGTTATCGAGAGCTCAACTCATATGGCTTATTTTATTATTGTTGTTGATTATGTTTTTTTTATTGAAATTATATAATTTTTTAGCTCATATGGCTTATTGAAGAAAGTGATCAGGAATGAGAAAAAAGGCTAAACATCCCAGACTTACATTCAAGAATGGATATCAGAGGGGACATATCATCAGTTCACATAACACATTATCAACTTCCTAACCACACCCTAGCAACCAGCCAGAACAACCTAGCAACCATATAGCAATGTGCACCAGACATATCTTCGCATCAGAATATCACAGACACATTGAGGTGGGCTCTTTTGACTTGGCCCAATGTGCAGTGAGCGTAGCCCAGGTTCGGGTCGGGTGGTCTCTCGGTGCGTGTCGAGGCAGTGGGAGTCTTCCTCTCCTCGCCCGCTCTGTCCACACAAACTGAATTCAGTGTTTGAAGGCAGGCAGTTGGGCACTAAAGCATATATCCAGCAGCCCCCCCTTGTGGAGCAACAGCATTGCGTGGGTCACATCAGAATGAAGGAGACACAGCGATGAGAAAGTGAAAATGAAGCGCACGGAGAGAAAGACAGGGAGAGAGAGAGAAAGAGAGAGAGAGAGCGCACGGAGGCAGTTGTTTAACCCATTCTGAACCGATTATAAAAATAATTATTATAATTTATATTTAAATTATTTATATATTTAGTTTGAATATATTATATTTAGATAAAAAAGTTAATACATTTGTCTGTATATATAAATTTAAATCGAAATAAAATTACAATATGTATCATTTTTTATTTATTTATTTATTTAATAATGTTTTAATGAGTATGTGAGACATATTTTAAAGAAGATGGGTTCTAACTCACTTAAGAATTACAAAAATACACTTCTATGAATATTTATGAAATTATAGCTAGGAAACGTGATACACAGCAACATGCGACTTCAATTTCAATGTAAACTGTGTTCGCAAGAAATATTTTGGTGCCAAACCACCGGAAGTGCGCTTGGAAAACACGGTTTCTCCAGCGTTTGGCTCGTGGTCGGCCACCTGCTCACCGCGCGCGCTCGAGCTGGAGACTCTGGGTTATCCAGCTCGAGGGCGGGGAGTGGGAGGCTTCTGATGCTAAAGCTGCTCCTCATGGAACCGATCGGAATCTGACAGAAGCGGGGAGAGCAATATTATGCTAAAACATGTCGTCATAGCACCAGACGCCCCTTTCCTGTTGCGCAAAGGATGCAAATGATCAGCTGGCATTCAGGGCAACCTGTGCCATGTAAACATGGGAAAGTGTGAACTCTTTGCAAAATAATCTGTGTAATACCAAAATTTTGCAATATAGAAATGATGAATTATGTGCATTTGTAAACCACGTGCTCTGCAGTACCTTGCAAGTTTATGTTTCAAAGAAACAAGGCATTTATATGTAACACTGTTGTCTTTTTGTCCAGTCAATCAACATTAGAGTGTAATGTCTTTATATTCCAACAACTCTTATTTATTTGAGTTCTGCCCTGGGCTAAAGCATTGTGGGAAAGCCCTCTGATGTGAGATGTGAAAAGAACAGCTTGCAGAAACAAGGTTTCCTATTCTTTTATCATGTGGTAGCTACAATAAAATACTGAGAGTTGTCTCAGTTTAGAGCATTCTTCTTTTTGTGTTTCACTGAAGAAAGGTCACAACGGTTTGGAATAACTTGAGGGTGATTAAATAGTGATATAATTTTCATTTTTGGATGCATAATAATAATATACAAATCCCTTTGGGATCACCCCCAAATATCCCTGTGGGATTCATTGATCTGCTTTACCTTTCAGATATAGATATATACCAGTGCTATCTTCTTTTCCACCTTGTGTTCAAATGTCAGGTACAAATGTGTCGCCTTTATGTTCAAATAACTCTTATTATTTATTTCAGTTTCGCCCTTGGCTTGGACATCATAGCTGGGAAAACCCTCTGATGTGATACTGAAGGAGAAAAATGCATTTCCGTGAGCAGGAGCATGAGTAAAAGGTTCTAGATCTTTTCATGAAATAGAGTGATACACTGAAATGCATACATTTGTAATGTCAACTTCAATCCCCTGGCCCAACCCACACAAATCTATATACACTTTCAGCTCACAGCATCTGCATTATCAACCTATATAAGGTGATTTATTCACCATATTGCCATACATTTGTCTTTGTTAAAATATTTAACAAAGCAGATGGATCCAAACACAGCATCTTATGTCAGGGTCTTACTCTTTCAAGTGCATATTCTGATTTGTAGACAGAAAGAAAAATAATGTCCACGTGAATGAGCGATACCTATAGCTTAAAGTAAAAGGTGCTGCTGATGTCGTGCATCCGCAATAAACCTCTATCCTCGCATCATGTCAGCACTTTCAGCTAGTTATTGTGTGGCTCCTTATTTAGTCTGAGCTAAAAATGGAAGTGTACTGTGAAAAACATACACTTTGGCAAGGTTTCGCCTTAGATGTGCCTGTAAATAGATCTAATGTTGGATGACAAGTATCTATCTATCTATCTATCTATCTATCTATCTATCTAGAATTTAATTCAAGACTTTTTTATACTTTTCTCAAAACCTTTGAATTAAAAAAAACCTCTTACTATATGGTTATTGTCATGGTTCTACTGTGTGGGGAATGAAGGAGACAAAGGAGTTTCAACTTGACAATCTTTAATGAATCAAAATAACTGGGAGCACACACGTAGAACATAGAAGAGACGTTTAACACTGGATGCTAGACACAGGAAAACACTGGGCTTAAGTAACTGGATCTAAATTAGGATAATCGGGAACACAGGTGAATCAAATGAACACAATCAGACATGGGAGAAACTGGGCCATGGGGAGCACATGGGGAGCAAAACACAACACAACAGGAACACAGGTCTGACAGTTATATGCATTTTTTGAATATCAGTTTGTTCTAATTATACTTTTTAAAATTCAAACTGAAATTCTGCATGTTATATGAATTATACAAGATGCAATTCTTCATCCTCAATTCAAATGAAATTCAACTTTCTCAATTCAATTCTGAATGATGCACAATCCTGTTGGTGGGATACCAGCTTCCAAAAACCACAACATGTGCTGCTTCAGCAGAGATTAATACCGTTTTAGCTGTTATTTTCAACAGTATGCTTTGAAAGGATAGCCCAGACCTTTTGCCAGTGAGTTGGTGGTTGATAGTTTTTGGGAGGTCATTCTCACATTGAAAAGCACATTTTAGTGAATCACAGCTCACAGGCAACAAGAGACTGCAGCACTGGAGGCCAGAAAAGCTGTCTTGAGTCTTATTCCTGCCACAAAGGCATAGCTTGTGAAAATGTCTGCAGATTGAATACAAGTCGGGCAGCAGGCAGTATTTCGGTTGTGCTCAAGGGGGCAAATGACAGATGCAGACCGACCAGAAACAAGTGAGCTGCAATAATCTAGTAGAGAGATAACTAAGGCCTGCATGAGTCAGGAAAGTAGAAAGGGCATCAGTTGTGAATTATGTCTTATCTGTGTTATTACCATCTAACTTGTCATTTTCACAACCTGTTAGAAATCCTATTATAGACATTTAAGGCACATCTGTTGGCATAAAAATTCCTCAGCCATACCCTGAGGCTTTTCAATCATTTGGATTCAGATTAGGGTGCATAAAAACTCTAGTGAGATGTGGGGATAAATAAATACAAAATACAACTGCAACACACAATGCTGTCTGTTATCTGTTGCCATCAGTATAATATTCATACCATGACCTTCATGTACAACATGGCTCGGTATTTATCAAAAAAGTGTTTTAATCATGCCTTATTTATGAAGCAAGCGGCTTTGTTGGTTTGCTGACATGTTTGTTTGTTTATCTTATACTCAAGGTGTTTGTTTTTTTCACTGGTGTGGCTGTTGCAAAGATGGTGAGGCTTTAAGACAGCAGTCCCTGTTCTATCTAAGCGTCTCGTCTTGCTGGAATATGGGGGAGGTTTGGACGTGTGAACGCACAGCACTGTGGGCTGCATTTCTGCTGAGAAAGGAAGAAGGAGAGGGGGATGAAAATATGTGTCAGTTTTAGAGTCTCAGATGAGTAATGCAACCATCTGCCTCTGCCTGTGAGTGTTTGCATGCACATCTCGTATATGGACCGTCGGATGCACAAACACACATATAAACACCTTGCTATTTTAAATTATTAGAAAATATGGGATTAGTTTCCACTGCTATGCTGATGATACTCAACTATACTGTATATCTCAACAAGACCAGATGAAACTTCTAAATTATCTAAGCTAACAGAGTGTGTTAAAAATGTAAAAGATTGGATGACCAATAATTTTCTCCTACTGAATTCGGATAAGACAGCTATATTACTTATTGGCAGTGTTGGGAAGTAACTAGTTACATGTTTTCACACACAGATTTAATTGATTTCTTTCATAAATTGCAGTGACTGCTCTAAAATATGAAACACCAATGTTTCAGGAGTTTAGAACATGCTTATTCGATAACTCTTTTATTTCCTTTATGGGTTTGTGTAGCTATGCTTCATTTTTTTTAAGATGAACTGTTTTCTCCAAGGCATTGTTACATTCCAGACAGTGTTTCCTGTCATAGGATTCACAAAGATTTGATTTCAAAAACAATATCATAGCTAATAAAATATTTCTTGTTATGATTTTAAATATGCATTTAACCTCAGAATTATCTCGAAGTAAGTCTGATTTTGTGGTGGCTGTGCTTCAATGGGGACATCGGATGCCCATCTTCTACAAGTTGGTATGTTTCTTTAGGGTTTTCATGAAGGTCTGCAACATACTTTGGTTAAAATTCCTCACAACACCCTTATTTAAGCTTGCTCTGTTTACAGCGGCTTGTTTCGGGGCATGTCCCTTTAAATGCTAATGAGCTCTGCTCACCCCACCCCTCTCTTTTATGGCAAGCCGTTTTGACTTTTATTCATTCTCAGGATATGAATTCTTGATATCAACAATTCAATTTTTACTAGTTAAAATGTTAATTCTTGATATCAGGAATTAGATTTCTACTAGTAACGATTGCTATTTTTGATATCAGCAACTACATTTCCACTAGTAACAATGTTAATTCTTGATATCAACAATTACTTTTCAGCTAGTAAAAACTATAATTCTTGATATCTGTAATTGTATTTTCACTAGTTAAATATCACCATAGGCTGCCATTCAAAATCAATTGTTGATATCAAGAACTGATTTCTTACTAGTTGAAATTCCAATTTCACATATCAGAAATACAATTCTTACTAGTAAAAACAAGAATTCATATCCTGAGAATGAATAAAAGTCAAAACGGCTTGCCATACTCTTTCCTGGAAGAGCAAAGGCTATTTGCAAGTAGTTATCAAAAAGTATAGAGTGTGACACTTACTACTTCTGGAAGTGCAGCTGGATCACAAACAATGGGTACTGATCTATCCTTGAGTTTTAACTTATTAACAAAACATGCCTTAAACTGTCCCTCATTCAGAAAGCAGTCTGGAGTAAAATTACTTGCGCAGACATAAATTAATTTAGGTGTATTCGGTGGTGCATTACCATCAAAAACAAAACTAATGCACTGCGTCCTCAGTGGCTCTGATGTTGGGAAAAAAATAACACTTACGTTCTTCTACATCACAAAACCACAAAACACCTGCATCGCTTACAAGACATTGTCACTACAGTTGCTCGAACGCGGCGAGAATGATGGAATTCGTACAACTGGCTGAGGGCGAAAGTATGCTAATACGGGACAGTCAGCGGTCATGGGAGGGGCCTGAGCAAATATGACATCATACTGCTCAGAAAATCAAAATGGCTTGATATTTGAGACTGTTTAGGTTTTTGGGGGATTAAAAAAAAGGAGTGAATGGATTTTTATCATTGGGTAAATTAGTTAAGTGCATTGAAGGAAACAAAATAACTAATAAACAATTAACTATTTTTTTTGTTGTTGTATTGGTACAACAGCTGCATCACATTTACTAAATCTATATAATTTAGGCATAGTATCTAACAAATAATTAATTAATTTATAGGGTGATTGTGTCCACACACTGCTAAGATACGTTTATGCAAACACCATGTAAAAGTGAATTTTGCATCCAATGTCTCCTTTAAAATTTAAATATTATAATCTTAATTTAAGTGATGAAGGATTTCGAAAGTCTGACAGGAATCAGTGCTGGCAGTTGAGGACTGCTGCAAGGTTAACCCTGCCTGGTTTATGTTTAAAACTAATTACATTTTAAGTAGGGTAACTTGTAATCTGTAACCTATTACATTTCCAAAGTAACCTTCCCAACACTGCTTATTGGACCAAAAAACAGTACACAGAATCGAATGTATCTCATAATCTTATACTGCAGTTATATCTGATAAAATTCACATTATTATTCTTTAGCTTGGGTTAAACAAATCAATTGTGCTTGGTTGGAACAGCAGCTACACTAATTATGTCTCTATTTGTTTCTCTGTTTTTGCCACGGGATGTAGGATTTACACAAGCTTCAGTCTGGATCCAGAACACCTGAGAAGAGATGATGCAAACCCCTCAGAGGACCTCAGATGATGCCAACCATGAAACAACATACAGAACTACCAAATTTTGCTATAAGTTTGATCGCATCATATAATAATTGCTGTTAATAGTGTTCATCGTCTGTTTGATTACGTCTTTAATTGTTTTTTCCGTACATTTCTGCCATATGTACATTAACTGACAGTCACCACTGATAAGCTACTACTAAATATTGCAGAAACTTCGAGATGCAGTCTCAAGCCTTTCCAAACGACCGCGCCAAGGTTGCCTTCATGATTTCTCATCTCGCAGGCCGCACTCTTCACTGGGCCTAGTCCATGTGGGAAAGTAACAGCCAGGCCATTCGCACTCTATCTACATTTACATCCAATTTCAAAGAGGTGTTTAGTCATGCAGCCACGAAAATTTCCGTTCATGATAAGCTCTTCCACATCAGTCAAGGCACGGTAGTGGATTTGTACCATCTCACCCATGCGGAGCATACACGGAGGATTACATCCGGACTATGTCTATATTGTGGGGAACATATATTGTGCTATCCATCCTGCATGACCCACAGTGAGTACTATCCAGCTCAGTCCTCAGATTGCTACCTTGACTCGAATGAATGTATTATTAATGTCATCTCACCAATCCCTTTCAGCGCCCTTGTAGACTCTGGTTCTTCGGGGAACTTCATATCCACACTCCAAATACTTCAACTAAGACCGCTGAAGCATGCCATGTTCTGAATATCCTCACCATTCAAGGAAAGCCGTTGGGTCGTGGTAAGATCCAACTATGCTCCCCCACCATCACGCTCCGCATTGGGTGCCTTCATGAGGAACTCATCTGTTTTCTGGTGCTGGAGAATTCCACCGTGGAGATCATCCTGGGACGCCACCAACGAAGTTCTACAATGGAGTGAGTTCTGTCTACGGAACTGCAAGCCCTAAATTCATCCTCTGTCACCCGGTCTCCTCCCTGTTTGTGCTACCTCCATAGAGAGCCCCGAACCCACCGAACATCACAGCATTCCCTGTGAATACCGGACGTTTCAGGATGTGTTTAGCAAGTGGGCCGCTACTAAATTACCACCACATCGGCCATGGGACTGTGCCATAGTTTTGCTGCCTCAACTCCCAAAGGGTAGGGTGTATCCTTTGTCCATCCCGGAGCAAGGAGCGATGGAGGACTACATTAAGGAGGCTCTCCAGTAAGGCTTCATCCGGCCCTCCACCTCTCCGGCAGCATCCAGTTTCTTCTTTGTGGGCAAGAAGTACGGAGGCTTGCGGCCTTGTATTGATTACAGAACTCTCAACTCTCAAACGGTGAAATATCCATATCCCCTTTCACTAGTGCCCTGGAGGAACTTCGTGGAGCTCGTATCTTCTCCAAGCTGGATCTGCGAAGTGCCTATAACCTCGTTCGTATCCGCCATGGTGACGAGTGGAAGACCGCCTTCATAATGCCCACAGGACACTATGAATATTGTGTTATGCCGTATGGCCTATCCAACTCACCTTCAGTATTCCAGGGATTTATGAACAAGGTGTTCCGGGAGTTCTTTCATCGCTCTGTGATCGTTTACATCGACAACATTCTCATCTACTCCCGGAACCTGGCCGAACATCGCCATCACGTGGAGCAGGTCCTACAACAGCTGAGAAAATACCACCTCTATCTCAAGCTGGAGAAGTGCGAGTTCCACCCTACCACCATCAAGTTCCTCGGATATGTCATCAGCCCCCAGGGTACCCAGATGGATGGCAAGAAGGTCCAAGCCATTCATAACTAGCCAAAACCCAAAACCGTGAAAGAACTCCAACGCTTTCTGGGATTCTCAAATTTCTACCGTCGTTTCATCCACCACTTCAGTCAGCACACCGCCGCCCTAACTTCTATGCTCCGAAACAAGCCCAAGTCTCTGTCCTGGATGCCCACAGCCCTCGAGAGTTTTGAAAGACTGAAGGAAGTCTTCTGTACCGCTCCTACCCTCGCCCTTCCCGATCCTCAGAAACCATTCGTTGTGGAAGTAGATGCGTCCACAGTAGGGGTGGGAGCGGTGCTCTTACAACATTCTTACAGAGAGCCTCCTATCCTCCATCCCTGTGCATACTTCTCCCGCAAGCTTTCCCCGGCAGAGCAAAACTATGATATCGGGAACCCCAAGCTACTCGCCATCAAACTTGCTCTGGAGGAGTGGAGACATTGGCTGGAGGGAGCTATTCATCCATTCCAAGTCATCACTGATCACCGGAACTTGGAATATCTTCATGAGGCAAAGCGCTTAAACCCTCGTCAGGCACAGTGGGCACTGTTCTTCACCCGTTTTCAGTTCTCCGTTACCTACCGTCCCGGAACCAAGAACACCAGAGCAGATGCTCTGTCGTGCCTCCATCAGCCAACGGAACGATTACTACTCTCTGACACAATTCTCCCTCCAGCCCTCATCTTAGGTCCCATCCAATGGGAGAGATCCGTTGAGCCACCCAATCCGAACCTGCTCTGCCAGGAGGTCCAGAAGGGAAGGTCTATGTTCCATCCACTCTCTGCAATACCATTCTGGACTCGCTGCACTCCTCTCTGGGCTCTGGACATCCAGGCAGCCAGCAAACCCTCTCGCTCCTCGAAACTCGCTACTGGTGGCCCGCTATGGCTCAAGAAGTCAAACGCTTCGTAGAAGGATGCTCAGTCTGTGCCATCACCAAATCTCCCCGTCAGCTGCCACAAGGCAAACTGGTACCACTTCCCATACCCCACCGGCCCTGGTCCCACATCGGAGTCGACTTCATCACAGATCTCCCCAAGTCCGAATCTTACACATGCATCCTCGTAGTTGTTGACCGATTCTCGAAGGGATGTAAACTTCTCCCCCTCAGAAAACTACCTACTGCCATGGAAACAGCAACACAGTTATTCAATCAAGTCTTTCGCAATTTCGGCCTCCCTGATGAAATCATCTCCGATCGTGGGCCCCAATTCATCTCCCGGGTCTGGCAGGCCTTCTTCCAACTCCTCGGAGTATCAGTAAGCCTCACCTCCGGATATCATCCACAATCCAACGGCCAGACTGAACGAAAGATTCAAGAGATCGGGAGATATCTACGTAGCTATTGTCACAACAACCAGAACCGCTGGCGCATTTACCTTCCCTGGGCCAAGTACGCAGAACTAGAACTCCCTCAGGCAGCAAACCACCGGCCTCACCCCTTTTCAGTGCATACTCGGCTACCAACCTCCCCTGTTCCCTTGGACAGGAGAACCATCTGACATTCCAGCGGTTGATCATTGGTTCAGAGAGAGCGAGAGGGTCTGGGACTCAGCGCATTTCCATCTCCAACAGGCGGTTCGGAGACACCAAGCCCAGGCAGACGTTCACCGCCGACCTACTCGACAATACCAACCTGGAGATAAGGTGTGGTTATCGACGCGGGACATTCGTCTCCGACTGCCTTGCCGCAAGCTGAGTCCCCGCTATATCGGACCATTCACCATCAGGAGGCAGATCAACCTCTCTACTCAAACCCTGTGTTACCCCTCTGTCTGCTTCTCCCACAGGGTCTGACGAATCCCACTTACCTCCTCCTCCCGAGATCGTTGAAGAAGAAACCATCTACCGAGTCAATTCTCTTCTGGACTCCCGGCGTCAAGGTGGCCGCCTGGAATATCTCGTGGACTGGGAGGGATTCGGCCTCGAGGAGAGGTCATGGGTGCGTAGAGATGATGTTTTAGATCCCTTACTCCTCAGAAACTTCCATGATCGTCACCCAGATCGTCCCGCTCTCTGGGGCCGTGGCCGTCCTTGACATCGGCAGCGGGCGTCGGGAGCTGCCCGTGGGGAGGGGGGTACTGTCAGGGATAGTCCAGCTTCGTCAGGCCCAATCACCTCACACACCCATTCCCAATCACCGGAGCACTAATCAGCCGCACCTGTCACCACCTCATCAACACTAGCTCAAATACTCAGTCACTGCAGTTGCACTTTGTCTGGTCTTGAGTTCACTACGCTACTCCTTACCTGTCTCACGAACCCGGACTCCAACCTGTGCCCACCTGTCTCCGTCAAAAGTCATCTTCAGTCCGATCCTGGAAGGACCCAAGAAACATTCACCACGTGAGCTAGATCCCTTTCAGTTCCTGGAACTGTTTCCCTTTAACCTGTTTGCTCTCCATCTCTTCCCTCAGCACCTCCGTTCAATAAAGAACCCTGCTTACCTGTATATCTCCGTTTTGGTCTCCTTCTGTACTGTGACAGTTAGATTATTGAATCAGTTGAACTCGAGAACTAGATCAGTTAATGAATCATCCTTGTGAATCATTATTTGAAATAAACCAGTTGATCCAGTTCACAAATTGGATTGAACTTACTGATTTGTTCAAGAACTGATTTCAATTCACAGATTCAATAAACCATTTGATTTGGTTAAATAATTGGATTAAACTATTCAGTTGAATGTGCTGATTTGTTCAGAAATCATAGTTCAGCTCACTGACTCAATATTTGGTTTGCAAATTAGATTGAATAGTCCATTTGAATGGATTGATTTGTTTAGGATTTAGAGTTCAGCTCACTGATTTAATGAATCAGATGATTTGGTTCACAGACTGCATTGTACTGTTCAAATGAATTTGTTAAAGAATCATAATTCAGCTTACTGACTGAATGAATTGGTTCACAAATGGGATTGAATGATTAAATTCATTTAACTGACTGATTTGTTTTAGATTTAGAGTTCAGTTCACTGTCTAATGAATTTGTTGATTTGGTTTGTAAATTGGATTGAATAGCTCAATTGAACTGACTCATTTGTTCAAGAATCAGAATTGATCTCATTGGCTCAAGAAATCAGTTGATTTGGTTTGCAAATTAGTTCAAGATTAGTCAAGTCAAGTCAAGTCAAGTCTGCTTTATTGTCAATTCTTCCACATGTACAGTACATACACACAGAGAATTGAAATTGCGTTACTCTCAGATCCTTGGTGCATACAGATAACACTAACAGTAGAACATAAATACAGATTTAAATATAAAATACAACTATACAATTATACAAATAAGGTAAAATGTAAAAAAATATATAAAGCAGCACAAGGCGCATGGCAGATAGAGTGCAAACCAGTGAAGTAAACAACAGTGCAGATATAATGATTGTAGTGCAAAAGAGCTTATTCAGACTGATTAAAGTGACAGTGTGTGTGTGTATTTGGGAGGGGGGAGTGGGAGAGTCCATCAGAGGGTCAGAGTTCAGATTTCTTTAGTTAAAGAAATTCTTTAGTTTAAAGAATTCAAATTCAAATAGTTCAAATTTTAGTTTACTGACTCAATGAATCAACGATTTGGTTAAAAATGGATTAAACTGTTTAAATGAATGGACGTATTTGTTAAAAAAATTGACTTCAGTTTATTGATTCAATGAACTGGGATAGAACAGCTCAATTGAATGATCTGATTTGTTCAAGAATCAGAAATCATCTCACTGACTCACTGAACCATTGATTTAGTTCACAAATTGGATTGAACAATTCAGTAGAATGGATGGATTTGTTCAAGAGTCCAAGTTCAAGTCTCTGACTCACTGAACCAGTTTATCTGGTTCAGAAAGTGATTGAGCAATTCGACTGAACAAACTGATTCGTTCAACCTCGAGGGCACGATTTAGGTGGGGGCCGTGATGACAGTTTTGTCCGGGGCCAAGAAATGATAACTGCAGCCCTGATCTGATGCAACAAGAAAAGAAAAATAATCTCTAAAGGGGAAAAAATCTTCTTTCTGAGTCCAGCACGTTATGGAAGGGTCACATGCAACTTGGCAGGGTGTAGCTCTGTTCCTTTGCTGAAATGTGCTGTGCTAGTCATTCAGCTGAATGCTCGCTCTGCTCTATTTGCTTCAGCATCCCTTTCTGACTGTTTTTCCTCCAAAAAGAGCGAGAGAAGAAAATCTCCTTGTTCGCATGAGTGTCAGACAGTTTGACCTCAGGCTAGAAAGGTCATGGCTGTGGAAACAGAGTAAGCATTTTATGTGCGATTGTGAAAGCCTGGAGGTCATTACAATCCTCGCTCTCTCAGGGAAAACCTGTATATATACAAACAGATATGAACAAACAGCCGGACCATATGCTGTCACAGCTGAAAATAACAAACACTTTCACACCATGCATATGGACGGTTCTCAGGGTTAAACCCACCGGACTTCCTTTTTATGGATGGATATTATTAGTCTTGCTGATCTACTATTTCCAACACACAAGAAAACTTCAAAAGCTAGCATATTTCACATGAAAGACATCCTGCAATTTCAACAGACTCAACGAATCAGTTCCACATGAAACAATCTGATAGCTTTGAATATGAGAATAATCCAGATGAGATGAACTTGCAGACTTGAAACGGCAACCATATGGTGGCACTAAATTCAGAAAGTAGACACATTTACCGTTCAGTTCTGATGGGAGGAACAGTGTTTGATGTGGTATGTTAATAATTGTTTCCTCTCTTTGCTCACTTCATCTCCTCTCATTTTGAGTCTCTAATCTCCTTCATTGACTTGTTCCTCAAAGACCTTTGGCCTTTCACGATGGTAGCAGGAGATTTGGAGTTTATTTTTAACCCTTTTCTGTAAAACCAGCTGATTGATTTGTCTCAGAAAATAGAATAGAGACACTGTTTAGTTGAACTAATTTGATATGCAATATATAAATTAATTCAATTAGAATTGATTTTTCTCACCAAGGCTACATTTTTTTTATTTAAAAAAGTGAAAGCAGTAATATTGTATATTGTAAAATGCTTGTACAGCTTAAAATGACTTTTCTATTTTTAATATATTTGAATTCATTCCTGTGGAAAAGATTAATTTTCAGCAGCCATTACACCAATCTTCAGTCACATGATCACATGATCCTTCAGAAATCATTCTAATATGCTGGCAATCATCGTTTCTTGTTTTTATCAGTGGAAAAGTCTTTACTGACACTTGATCGATTTGATGCGTCCTTGCTAAATAAAAATAATAAAACTTAATGAGGCTTAATTAAGTCAGTCATTAAGTCACGAGTCATTAAGACTATGTTATTAAAACTTTTTGTCATTTTCAACAGTACCTGTCTCTGTTCACTTTAATTATATGGCATAAATGAATGCAGCATACATATTTTTGCTATACTTTTGTTGTTGCATTCTACTTGAAACAAGTTTGCAATGAGTAAACAATGACAGAATTTTCATTTTTGCCTTAACTATTTCTTTAAATAAGTCTCCATTTAGCTCACTGCCATTTAGATGAAACATTAAAAATATCTAATTACTGATTCCACCTTTTTTATGGAGAAGAGTAGTGCTGTTTCATTTGACTATAAAACAGCTCGATAAATGTGAGAACAAGGAGACTCTTTTAAAAATCTGTTCTGTCTCTCTTTAGCTCTTCAGGAGGGATTTTCTCGCCCTGTTCTTTCCTATTCTTGGAGATGGGTGAGTAATGGATGCAGTGAGAGGCTGGTCCGGAACCCTTCCACACCTTTAATTAACAACAGATCTTAAACAGGATCAGTCAGCCAAAGCTAATTCACAGGACACTGCCATTTTGCTGCTGTGCAATTCCTTAAACTTCAAAACACAAGCTTTAGCACCTATCACATTTTCACATCCACTTCAATCTTACAGACACAAAGTAAAAAAAAAAAGCAAACTGTTCATGCTTTTCTAAATTTGATAATTACTTGTGTCTCTGTGTATGGTTATTTGACTGTGACCTGTGCTTTTGGTTTACGGCTATAGACGTTTTATCTAATGAGTAAATGCTAGTCTGCCATTCTCAAAGCTCTTAACGGAAATAGGGCTGTTCATTGAGAGAATTTGGGTTGAGATGTGGTTGAGTGAAATTGTGTGATGATATCAGGTTCATCCTGCTTTAATGCAGCAGTCCAAGAAAAAATAAGTAGGCCGTTGTTCAGAAGCACAGAAATTAAGAGAAATAAAGATCAAGGGATTTTTTTTTAATATTAAAGGGATAGTTCACATAAAAAAAATTAATAAATCGGCTTATAATTATTAAATAATAAGCTTCAGATGCATATGACTTTCTTTTAAAAAATCTCATGTTGCTTCAGACCACTATGATTTTCTTTCTTCCATGGAACACAAAAGATGTTTTGAAGAATCATGCTGCTGTACAATAAAAACATTATGTTGTGAAGTTCCAAAAAAGGATCATTAAGAAGTCCATACAATTTGTGCACTTTATTCAGTCATCTGAAGCCATATGGTGAGAAACAACTCTTTATTTGTCTCATGTTAGATATAGTCATTGTTTGCAAGTTGTGTCATATCTCACTGTTTTTCAGCAGTTTTCTTAAAATTAATCATATTAAATAAATTGACAGTTCTTATTTTTAATATACCATTCAAATATTTGGGGTCAGTTTGAAATAACTTTTTTTTTATTCAATTAAATTGATCAAAGTTGAACAGTAAATATTTATAATAATTTGTTTCTATTTCAAATAAATGCTGCCCTTTTGAACTATGTATTTAAAATATATATATTATATATATATATATATATATATATATATATAAAGCTCTAAGGAATATGTTGGTGAATCTCTCAAAAAATGCTT
>NW_015505283.1:61399-107988 GCF_001515645.1 Sinocyclocheilus grahami | reverse complement strand
TATATATATATATATATATATATATATATATATATATATATATATATATATACATACACATACATATATAAAGTATCAGGGTTATTAGTATCAGCCGTTACAGAAATGTATTACATTTTAAAATAGAAACATTTTAAATTGTTATAATATTTCACAATGTTGTCACAATGTTATCAAATACATGCTACTTAATTGCTGAACATAAGATAATTCTTTCATAAACATTGAAAAAAAATCTTATTAAAACCAAACTTTGGAACTTTTTGTTTTTGTTGATTCAGGTTAACTGGGTTCATGAGGGAGGAAAACAAATGCATTCAAGTCACTCCTGATGAGGACAACAGTCAGAGGTTACGAGCAGTTACGCACAGCAGGATGAGGAAGAAGCAAGGAAGCAATGTTGTCTGATAGCAGCAGGTGGAAAAATCTCCAGGAGGGTTTCTTACAACACTGTGGTAGGGTAAATCAGCTGTTAAAGGTACAGATGTATCTCTGCCACTCTCTCCAGTGAGCCCAATGAGAGAGCAGTTCGAGTTGGTTCAGGTATCTATGGGATTGCAGCACAGAACAATAACTTTAAACAGGTCTCCAAAAGATATCCACTGTTTAAAAATGTATTGGTTTAACATATAAATGAATACTTAACCACTTATTCTCTGGGGCGTTTTTGGTATTTTTGCCTAAATTTAACATACTCAAATTCAAATGTTTACCCTACACACATACAATGGAGGAAATGAAAAAAATGGTTTCATTGTAAAGAAAACCCTTTGAACTACAAAATATGAGTGTAATTCTTTATAAATAACATTATATATTTTTCAAATATTACAATAAACACACAAAAAAAAACATAGGCACTTTTGGAGTTTTAAAACAAATAGTTTTTTTGAAATTCTGTAATTCAGGTTCTATTAGGCCCAACTCTCTGCAATTTACTTTGTTTGAAGCCACTACTTGCCAAAAAGTACCAGAAAAAAGAATCTGTCAAATAACAGCTTCTAAACAGGAGTTACATTATTATATCTGAAGCAAGTCGAATTGTCTATTTTTGCATCTAAATGTGTCATTGTGAGTTTCCTTTGCAAAAACAGGCTTTATAAAACACATTAGCCCCACAATCCTATTTTACTTTGTGCCATAAGCACTTTAATTGATTATTAATTGAATTATGTATCATTCTTATGTTTTTCTAAGTAGTAATATACAAAATGGCACAAGCGAATTGGACTAAATTTCACATATTGTGTTATTCTACAATCAGTTGAATTATTTCAGGATGCACAAGACTGTCTACATTATAAAATATATCAGGTCTATCACAATCTAAAATAGAATCCATATCCTCCAGCTTTATATCATTCCATTTATGTGCATTCTGTATTGGGATACTGCTTCACAGCATCTCTCACCTCATCAGTTGACTCACTCCTGTATCCAGCATCTCTCCATGACAACACTGTATCATGCCTGGTCCAGAGCTGAGCAAATTTGCTATCTGGCAGCTAGCTGTAACATTCAGAGTGTCAAACAAACATATATCACCTCATCCACACCACACTGTAACAATCAATGTATATTTACTGTATATTCACTGAAATGCATAATGTACTGTACTTTTCGGTCAATAAACAGTGTATCATAATGATAGCTGTGCTATCAAGTTTCCAAACAACTATTCTAATATAAAACACGCAAACACGCTCATATAGCCTTACCAGACGCGCGTTCATTCCTCTCCATGGCGCCGCGGAATGTTCTTCACCATACCATATAAGGAAGGCTATGTAAATGAAGCATAAACATTTTTAACGCGATTTTGGACCCGTATCCGGGTCCGCAGAGTTTTTAATAATTGATTCAAATAAAACATAAATTAATATTTAACCCAAAAATGAAAATTTGCTTACAACTGACTCACCCTCAGTCCATTCAGTCCATGTAGATGAGTTTGTTTCTTCATTGGAACAGATTTGGAGAAAATTAGCATTGCATCACTTGTCACGTGTTGGTTTCTGTTTAGTTCCTGTCTGCCCTTATTCGGTTCAGTTCCTGTTCTCATTTAGTTAATCATCATTCATTAGTTTCCACCTGTGTTGTATTAATCATCTCATTTGTTCCATTTGTTTGGGTTTTGCTTATAAGTTGTAAGGGAAACAGGTCAATTTAGCTCAAAGGGAATCATTTATGATTTTATAGGGAATTTGGACAGAATCACTGTTTTACATCTGATCATTGAGTCGGCCAGCGATTCATTGAATGAGCCGTATAACATCAACTCTGCAATGGATAATAAAATCCAAAATATAGTGAAAACACTATTTATTAGCACAGTAACAAGATCGGCAGTTTAAGCAGTTTTCTCTTTTCAATATAAATAAGGCTTTATTAGATAAATCTAAGACATATAAACTAATCTAATACACGAACACACACATTCACACAAGTTGCAGAAAGAGAGAAAGTGAGGAAAGAATGAGTTTAAGATAATGAAAATGTGAAATTCCAAGTTTACAGCAATATGTGCAATTGCATAGACCTGACCAACCATCAGTCACTTAAAGGGGTCCTATTATGCTCTTTTACAAAGTCTTAATTTTGTTTTGGGGGTGTACTAGATGCTCTCATGCTTGGTGGTTGGAAAAATGCATTATTTTTCACATAATTTACATTATTAAAATACCTTTTCTCCCCATCCTGGTACAAACGGCTCGATTAGTTCCGGCTTTGATGAAGGTCCGCCTTCCGAAAAACAAAATGCGTTGTGATTTGCGAACAGCTTAGATGGTGTTTCAGTACTGCCACGCCCCTTGCTCCGTCTTTCAACAAAAGCTTTTTGGCGAATCCGGCAGGCACTGTACTCCCTCATGTTGTGGAAGTTGTCCTCAGTAAAATGCACAGCACACAATAGAAAATTGGAGTTATAATGCTCAGGGACAGAGTTAAAAAATAAATTGCAACCACTGTTTCCTGACATCATTCACTTTCAGAAGCCCAAACAAAGACGTTTGGGCACGGAGGTGAAAAAAACAGCATTTCAGGCATGTCGCGCCACATCTTTAAAATTCAAATACATTATTTTCTATGAGTGAAGGCACACCGGCGGCGCCGTTTGGCGTCTGTCCGCGGCGCTCAACTACGTCGTGTTGTACTTGTAAGAATTGTTCTAGACATGCTGAAAATTTGAAGCTACAGCACAGCAGCTCTTCTTCTTCGTTTTCTCTGATGCACTAACTCTGCAGCAGCACTTCTTCTTCATCGTCTCGTCTGATGCACTCACTCAACCAAGCGTTCTAACCACAACCTCGCCCCTCCCCACCCCCCAACCATTCGAATTTCTGTAGGCAGGAATTATTTTTAATGATATTCTAATGGGCCGCTTTGTGATATCACAAAGCCCGGAAACCAACGCTGTAGTCCAAACGAGCCGTTCGTTAAAGTTCTTGAAAAGGGATTTTTTAAAAACGAGATATCTCCCATTGGAGTGGAGTAGACTTTGAGATCTGTAACTTTCTAGATCTTTTTTATGCCCAAACATACACACTACACACTGACTAAAATTAAAAAAGTGAAAAAGCATAATAGGACCCCTTTAATTAACCCTCGCATTGAGTTCCTCAATGAGGTTAAAATTTATATTAAATGCACCAGTTCAGCTAGAATCTGGAGGTACTTGCATTGCCTGTGTAGGGGGGTTCCCTTTGTTGTCATCCTTAAAGAAAGGGGGTTTCCCGAGATTTCTGATTGGCTGGAAGTTCAGTAGTCACTGAAGTGACGTCTTGGGAAGCAAGTGGTTGGCAGTGTTGCCAGACGTACAATAATTATCGTATTTGTGCGATAATTTTGACCTCTGTACGATGTACGATCAATAATGAAAAAAATCCCATAATGTACGATAATTTCATAATTTTATGACAATTCAAATGATGGTAGTTGTAGTCATAGGGCTTCTATATTCATGTAATGAGGGTGAGGCGGAAGCCGAGGAAGAATCCATATGCGGACGTTTATTGAAGCAGTCTAACAAAACCAAACTCAGGGTCGGTAAAAACAGGCAATGAGGTCAAAAACACAGTAAGGCAGTCCAAACAGGCAAAAGGGGTAATCCAAAAGAGAAGTCAAAACAAAGAGGCGGTGGCTCTTGGGACTCTCAGTTCTCCCTTAGTCTTCGTCCGTTCACCGTCATGTTTAATTTGCTCTTTGATGTCTGTGATTTATCTGTCTCCTGGTTATTCTCCTGATTTGAAGTTGGAATTAAAGATTGTGTGCTGGATTACTCCTGCGTCGTGTGCTTGTCTCCTGGGAGCACAGTACCTGTGGCATCACTTGCTCGTCAATGTATCCTCTGCAGTGAATGGATGCTGTCAGCATGAGAGTTCAAACAGCTGATTAAAACATCACAATAATCTACAAGTAATCCACACAACTCCACTCCATCAATTAATGTCTTCTGAAATGAAAAACTGTTTGTATGTTTGTAAGAAACAAATCCATCATTAATACTTTTTAACTTTAAACCATCACTTATGGATTCCATAATCCAAGCCCAGCCCCTGTTTTCCACTCACATCAAAATATACCAACATATTAGTTTAGAACTGTTTTTGACTGTTGTCCCACATAAACAGTGCTTGAACTGTGCATATTTCTATCCTGATGTATTGTGGATTATTGTGATGTTTTTATCAGCTGTTTGAACTCTCATTCTGACGGCACCCATTCACAGCAGAGGATTCATTGTTAAGCAAATTATGTAGTCTTGAATTTCTCTAAATCTGTTTTGATGAAGAAACAAACTCACCTTGAACTGCCTAAGAAGTTAGCAAATTTTCAGCAAAATAATATTTAGATATTAATTTTGTAATATTGCAATACAATTTCCCATAGGCGTAATGGTTTTTATACTGTACAGACCATATATTCTATTGCCCTACACCAACCCTACCCCTAAACCTACCCCTCACAGGAAACTTTGTGCTATTTCAGATTTTCAATACACTCCATTCTGTGTGATTTATAAGCATTTTGAAAAGTGGGGACATGGGGTAATGTCCTGAAAAGTCACCTTCTCCTTGTAATACCTATGTCATACCTTTGTCATTATACAAATTGATGTCCTCATTTGTCACAAAAACGCACGCGCACACACACACACACACACACACACACACACACACACACACACACACACAACAACTTTCTGCTTCTCAATAGATGACAAGTGGGGCCAGTTTGAGATGTCATCCATTCAGGCAAGGTGAAGCCGCCTGGGGAGAATTGGACTGCACATTGCATAATTCACCACAAGATGCTCTGAACTGATAAAAGATTAATGCTTATAGAGTCTTTGTGGAGGCAAACAAAAAGGAGTGACGTCAAAAGAAAAGTGTAGACTTAGATTTGAAACACAGATAACCTAATATGAACAGACTCAGAAGACCATTTTAGCACTTAAAGGTTGTTCTGTCAATGCTAATGAAATATTTCTTCAAAAATATTACAATACATTACAGTAAGTATTGTATTATGAAATTTGCATAACATAGTTCACATAGAGGATTTGATAAGAAATAATTAAGACAGTGATCTGAAAAGTATGACTAAAGCAGAAGAAACAATTGAGAATTTTTTTTTCTTATATGGAAATGCTAGTTGGAGGATCATGATTTTAGAAACACAGCAGTCGATAGAAAAACAAATTGATAAATAAAAAACAAAACAAAGTAAAACAAACACATCAATATCTTTTTAGTAGCATCCTTGCTGCTAGAATCAAAGGGATGTTTTATGAGAAATAGACGGCATATAATCCTAATAGCCAATCAAAACCTCTGCAGTGAGTCCCATTCATAGATGCACAAGATTCGGCTTTGTGGCCCTGGGCATCATCAAACCAATCAGGCAGCTCAGCAGACCATGTTTATAAGCTACCAATCAGACATGCCTCGCCTGCAGCTCAACCCCCTCCCCTTTCCTGACACGCCAATCATAGCCCCCCACTAATGATCCTCACACTAATGAAATCATCTACCTGTGCAATTCCACTGCAAGCCATTTTTGCTGCATCACAGGCACTCTAATTATATAGACATGATTCAGTAAACACTTCCAACAAGAATGTTCCAAAAATATAATTGAAAAGGATGATTTCTTCATAGTGCTGCAGCATGAGAGTTTGGCACAGAAAAATATAGAACTAACAGGAGCATTGATGTAGTTATGTTTTAAGTTGTGGTGTCATAAACGAAGAAGGGATAAAGAATTAGAGAAGAATCTGGAGAAGAATTGTTGAATAAAGTTGTTATTTTTGTTTTCTTTGCATACAAAAAATATTCTCATAGCTTCATAAAATTATGGTTGAACCATTGATGTTACATGGACAATTTTAATGATGTCCTTACTACCTTTCTGGGCCTTGAACGTGGTAGTTGCGTTGCGGTCTGCAGGGTCAGAAAGCTCTGTAATTTCATCAAAAATATCTTAATTTGTGTTCCGAAAATGAACGAAGGTTTACGAGTTTGGAACAACATGAGGACAAGTAATTAATGACAGAATTTTCATTTTTGGGTGAATTTTCCCTTTAAATGTTACTCCATAGTTTATTTATTTTATTTTTTATATATAATTTAAAAGTAAATTTTTGTGTTGCAACTCAAAATAAATTGTGAGTTTGTATACACACAGATGTATTTATCAAAACTATCTTATGAGCGTCATTTGCGATCTATCTTTCTATTGGTCAGTACTAACCCTAACCGACTAACCAACCATCCTAACAATACTGTGATTTTCTCTTGACTTCTAGCTATATGGTTTTGGGATGAAATTTGTTGCATATTGATATGTTCACTTGTTCTCATTGCCTTGCTTGGTCGCTTCACTAATGTTTTAATGTGTCTTAATAATTACTGTGCTCATCAACACTCTGATCCAAGAGAGGTAAGACATGCATTAATTTAGCAACTTATTACATTACAATCTGTCCAAAGAAAACAAATTATTGGTAGACATGGTGCGTTCTGCACACAAGAACTAACATAATTATTATTGAATAACTATTATTCAAGTTTTTATTGGACACTTTATGTGTAAGGCTGCCAATGTGTAATTTTAGCCTTTGAGTTCACTTTACTTTGCAAGTGTGTCCATGAGTGTGTGTGTGGGACTGTGACTCGGGACTGATTAGATGGGTGTTTTGTGCTTTGTTTAGTGATAATAATTACAAAGGCCCACCCAGATTGATCAGGTGCATAGAGTGTCTGAGCATAGCGATGAATGGTAGTGTATGGGCACATGCTGTGATGTGAGAAAAAAAAAAACCTGGACAGGATTCCCAGAGCCTCTTCATAAAGCCAAGGAGTGACAGGAAATCCATTTCTGTCGCATGCAATTACAGCCATGCTGATTCGGTGAAAAAATGCTCCTTTTTTATTTATCATCAAGGCCGTGGAAGAGCTGAGGTGGTCCATACCCTGACAGCCAGGTTCACGGGGCAATCCAATTGTTTCTCAGTGAAGCACAGCAACACGGTGACACCTTCACACTAGTGCGCTCATTTGAGTACACAGAAACCCACATACAGTCTCCTCACTGTCACAAGGAAGACATAAATATAAGCTGTTTCTATACAATCATGCACACACACACAATCTGGTCAAGGATGCATATTAAACTGATTCAATTACAAGGAAGAATTCAAAAAACACACTCCTGCACCCCCTGTGGTGATATTGGCCAATTATGTTATGGTTAAATTTGCCTGTCTGAAGCTATTTAATCAAGAAGCAAATATTTTCAGACTCTGTTCCATGTTTTGTGTGTGTCTTGTTCCTTCCTAGGCACATGGGGAACAAGACACACACAAAACATGGAACAGGATCTAAGGCATGCCCATATTTGGTTAGTTTCCTGTTCTTGTCCTGATTAAGTTAATTTGTCCCAGGTGTTTCCCTTGATGTTTCATTGCTCCCAGGTGTGTCTCGTCATCCCCTCCTCCTGTGTGTATTTAAAGTGTTCCCAGTCCCTAGTTCTCTGTCCACTGTTAAACGTGTTCCTGAGTTCGTCGCCCTTGGTGCATGAAAATAAAGTCTTGTTAAAGTATTCTCCAGCGTCTCCTCATTCCTCTGAAGTGTATTGTGACAGAACAGCGGACCCAAAACTGAAAGTGAGCGGCGACTTTTTCCTCACGTTTGTTTTTCCCCGCCTTTTTGACAGTTTTTGTTTCCTGGTACCCCCCCCACCCCCCTGTGGCGATGGAAATTGCCGCTCGCGTCGCCTTCTACGAGTGCGCCCAGGAGTTCTGCAAGCTCGCGGAGGTGACGGCATTAGAGGATGCCGTCCTCAATCAGCTGTTCTGGCTCGGGCCAACTACCATCACCCCGTGGACCTCCCAGACACCACTGGCCTAACTTGGAGAGAAGGTGTCTTCCGGTGTCTGGGGAGTGTCCAGTCTCGAGCCAGAACCAGTCCGCCACCGTCCGCAGCTTCCCCAAGTCAGCCGGCAGTTAGTGTGGTGAGTATGTGCCAGCTCCAGCCCCAGAGCTCGCCCCAGCGCCGGCTCCAGCCCCAGAGCTCGCCCCAGCGCCGGCTCCAGCCCCAGAGCTCGCCCCAGTGCCAGCTCCAGCCCCAGAGCTCGCCCCAGTGCTGGCTCCATCCCCAAACCTCCTCCAGTGCCAGCACCACGGAAGCGCTACACTGTTCCCCAGTATAGCCCACGAAGGGCTCCTGATCCCCAGTTCAGCTCAGGAAGGGCTCCTGATTCCCAGTTCAGCCCAGGAAGGGCTCCTGATCCCCCGTTCAGGCCAGGGAGGGCTCCAGGCCCCGAATACAACCCCCTACATTTCTCCAAGTATTTTTTTTGGGGGTGGGTACTATGGCTCCAGCCGTAGAGGCTGAGGCGGGGGCTGGGGCTGCGGCCTCGGAGGCGGCTCCGCCATGGCCTCCTAAACTATCTGCTCCACCATGGCATCCCGAGTCCCCTGCTCTGCCATGGCCTCCCGAGGCTCCTGATCCGCCATGGCCTCCCGAGTCCCCTGCTCCGCCATGGCCTCCTGAGTACCCTGCTCCGCCATGGCCTCCCGAGTCCCCTGCTCCGCCATGGCCTCCCGAGGCTCCGGATCCGCCATGGCACCTGGAACGGGTACTGCTCTGGAGGCCCACTGTCCCGTGTCTGTCCTGAGGGACCTCCAGAGTGCACACCCCCTTCCCCATTGGATGGTGTATGGTGTGAGGACACGCCTTCCGGAGGGGGGCGTGATGTCAGACTCTGTTCCACTTTTTGTGTGCGTCTTCCTCCCCATGTGCCTTCCTATGCCCTTATTTGGTTAGTTTCCTGTTCCTGTCCTGATTGAGTTCATTTGTCCCAGGTGTTTCCCTTGATGTTTCATTGCTCCCAGGTGTGTCTCGTCATCCCCTCCTCCTGTGTGTATTTAAAGTGTTCCCAGTCCCTAGTTCTCTGTCCGCTGTTAAACGTCTTCCCGAGTTCGTCGCCCTTGGTACATGAAATAAAGTCTTGTTAAAGTATTCTCCAGCGTCTCCTCGTTCCTCTGAAGTGTATTGTGACAAATATACAGTTCAACCAAAAATTTTAAATGTGTCATCATTTACTCACCCTCATTCGTTTGAGTGTGTATGTGTGTTTATATGTGAATAAAAGCCTAATTTTAATCTGAATCACTCAATAAACTGATTTCACACAATGATTTATTGCGGAATGAAACAAGTAACTCTGTTTATGAATGAGTCACTGAGTCATTCACTCAACCAATTTGTTCAAAAATGCATATTCATTTAGGAACACTCATAAAGACAATCAACTGATTCATTCAGGAACAATACAAGTCTTTATGAGTGAGTCATTGAATCATTCAGTAAACATTTGTTCAAAATGTATTTACTTTATTTATGTATGTAAATAATTATAATTATACATTTTATTCTATTTAAATTTGAAGCTGAGAATCAAATATTTTTCTTGTGTCTCAGGCCTTAAATTAGACAAATCAGACAAAGTGTCTAACAAAATTATTATAAATAATAATAGCCTATTGAATATTATTGTATTTAACTTTGAGGCTAAGACATAGTGAGGCATGTGGTTCCAAATAGAGTCAATTCGATAGTACCACCGTGTTTACACTATTCAGGGGAATCAATCTAAAAAATGGCTTACTTCAAGTTGATGTATAGCTGTTTCTGCATATTAAATTGGAAAGAAAAAGGAAAAAGCTTTTATCACTGAAAAAATTACTTATATCACCTTTAAACAGGTAATAGCCATGCTAAACAAACTAAAGACAGATTATATTCTATTTCCTTGTTAAGACTATTGGTCCCACTTTATATTAGGTGGCCTTAACCAGTGGTGTATAAAGTACCTGAAAGCCATACTAGAAAAAGTACAGATATCTTACCAGAAAATGACTTTGGTAGAAGTTGAAGTCACCATTTAGAATATTACTTGAGTAAAAATCTTAAAGTATGTGATATTTATTGTACTTAAGAACAAAAGTATTTTTTTAATCTTAAGCGTACTTAAGTATTGAAAGTAAAAGTACAAGTACATGCAAAATGGAAAAGAAGCAATTTAACCACCCGTAACTCCCGAACCCCGGGGGCTGTCGACGCGGGGGGTGGTCTCATTCGAAAGCGGGCCTCTAGACGTACACTCGTGTTCAAGAGGGTTCCTCGAGCTGAAGGGATCCCCCGAATTTGGTGCGGATTCGCCGTGCCTGTCACGAATTCTAGTGTCTTTCATTCCAACATAAGAAATCATTTCTGGAATCTGCATCTGAAGTGATATTAAGATGTATTTACACAGTTTATGTATCTCAGAGGGGACATGGATGCATTTAAACTGCAGTTACAGATGCATAAATAAGCCTAATGTTTTGTTTTTAACATAAAATGTTGAATACTGATATTTGAAATAATTTAAAACATGAAAAAAATAGTCGAAATGTGAAATTAAAACCACCAGTAGGTGACAGCAAGTGACTGTTAATGAGTGAGTCATTGAGATTCAACTGATTCATTCAAACGGCTGATTCATTCAGGAACAAAGCATTTAAAGGGGAGGGGGGTACAATGCTGTTTCATGTTTACACTGTTAAAGAGTTGGATTCTCATGCTAAGCATGGACAAAATTTCAAAGAACAATTTGGACATATGACGGAGTACTTCTGTGCTAAAAATCTTACTTCCGGGTTCGTCCAAGTTTCGGAGAGGTTTTTTTTATTTTTTATATTTTTTGATCATGGCTCTTCATAACGTAAATGAGGGTTGAACTCCTTATATGGGCACACATCGATGAGAGTGAGAGCAAGAGCGCCCCCATTTATGCGCTTCATTCAGCAGCGCTGCACGGGACTCGCTCGGAAAGAATGTCTCCAAAGAAGTGTGTTTTTGGTTGTAAGGGAAAGATAACTTTGTTCAGCTTCCTAAAGAAGCCAACATTATGTAAACAGTGGTTGCAGTTAGTTTTTTTCCGGAGCAGCAACGCAGTTGTTTGTTTGTTGACGAACGTTTTATAAACAAGGCCCAGTTCGACCCTGGATTAGCACATCGTTTGATACTGAAGGATGGAGCGGTCCCAACTATAAAAGATCCTGGTCATGATTCAGAACTGCAGACGGTAAGTGAAACTGCATCAAATGTCTATGTTTTGTTGCCAGTCTCGGCTGTTTCCAGAGAGAATCATAAAGCTGTATCTAAAACTAAAGACTTTTTGGAGATACTGTATGAATGATGCAGTGCTACTCTATAGGTACTCAAGATTAACATGATATTGGGTGAAACTGTGTGAGTTATGTCCCCTTTAACTCTGTCAATGAGTGAATCACTGAATCATATTCAACCGATTCATTCAAAAAGCTGATTTATTCAATAAGTAAACACCATCAATTGCTCAGAGACGCAAAACAGTGTTGTGATCTTTGTTTGGAACTATTTTCATTAGCAAAATTGAGCAAAAACAAGCAATATTATGTCTGCAGAAAAATGGTACTCTTCGTGTGATATCGATTAAGTTAACTATCTTAAATTATATAAATATAAAAAGCACACAGAATAATTTTTGCAGTCTACAATTTAGAATGCCTGCAATTTTGAGTTTTAAAGTGGTCATATGATGCGATTTAAATTTTTCCTTTCTCTTTGGAGTGTTACAAGCTCTTGGTGCATAAAGAAGATCTGTAAAGTTGAAAAGACTAAAGTCTCAAATCCAAAGAGATATTCTTTATAAAAGTTAAGCGTCAACCACGCCTACCAAAAATGGCTCATTCTAACATGCCCCCACATGTCTACGTCACGTTGTGGGAAGATTTGCATAATGCCGCCCAAATGTTCACGCAAAGAAAGAAGGCATAACCTTGATTCTCACTGTAGTATTGTTGCTGCCACCGCCATGTTGTGGAGACACTGTGTGTTTCGTTATGAAAGCGAAACTACTTTGTTTGGCCTCCCAAAAGAGGACACAACTAGAAATCAGTGGTTAAGTTGTATTTACAACACTGTTCTGGAACAGTTCAACCCAAATATTCAGATGTGTGCAGCGCATTTTATGTAGGACGAGGAATGTTTCCTGTAGCCTACAATGCCGGTGTCTGTTTCTATAAAGTGGGGCAATTCCAACTTTGCAAGGACAGTCCGGCGCTTCTGACTCACAGCCTGTAAGTACGTTTTCATATTTAAAGAATTTGCCACTGACGATTCAAACACGAGTTTTGAGCAGTACAGAGTAGCGCTTGTTGTTTGTCGTTTCTCCAATCACAAATGCAGACATGGTTTTATGTTTACGCAGCGCGATACGCAACGCAACGTGTAAAAAGACAGCATAAGTCATTATAATCAGTAATTATGTCCCCACTGGATGCAACAAATGTCTAGTTTATAATGGGTTTTATTGTTTTTGTCTCGTCGTGCCGGGACACGGCATCAGAGTATGGTAGGGGCGTAACATTTCCGTCACACGCTTGAGGTATTCGGCCAATCACAACACACTGGATAGCTGGCGAATCAAAGCACACCTCGCATTTCAGACCGATGAGCTTTGTAAAAATCGATGCGTTTCAGAAAGGCGGGGCATAGAGGAGAAACTATAATGCACATTATGTGGAAAATACTGTTTTTTGAACCTTAAACCGCATAAACACATTGCATTACACCAAATACACAAAAAAAATTATTTTTAGCAACGTCATATGACCCCTTTAATAGACTAATAAATCAATGTGCGTGCACTCTGTGTGTGATTTGGTGATATAGCCTACTTGAATGTCAGATCGCACATCATTACAACAACACTTACCATATTATCGCAGAAGATATACTTTATATCGCACACCCCAGACTCGACTTGTGTGGAAAATGAATCATCCGCAGTTGTGCGTGCACTTGTTTGCACATGAGCAAAGGCGTTTTTAGGAGTCTAACTTGCAAACGCCAGACCACTGATTCGTCAAACCTTCTTTCCTGCAGTCCATATTCTTCTGACTTCTGACTATTTTGTAGTAAGTAATTAATATGCTTCGGGGAAATGTATCAGAGTAAAAGTATACATTTTAATTCGGAAATGTAGTGGAGTAAAAGTAAAAGTTGGTTGAAATATAAAAACTCAAGTAAAGTACAGATACTCCCAAAAAATACTTAAATACTTAAGTAATAATACTTCGTTACATTACACCACTGGCCTTAACTGCTATGTACTTACATCACAAAATAAGTACAATGTACTTACTGTGTTCATATTATATTGCAAAAAATTATATTTGCTACTATTGAGGTGGGATATGGGTAAAGTTAGGGACAGGTTTGGTGGGATGGGTAGGTTTAAGGGTGGGTTAAAGTGTAAGGGATGGGTCAACAGTGTAACTATAAATGTAATTACAGTAATTAATTACAGATGTAATTACATGCAGGTATTTTTTTAAATATAATTACAATGTAAAAACATGCATGTACACAATAAGTGCATTGTATCAAATTATTAATTAAAATGTAAGTACATCGTTAAGGTCACCTAATATAAAGTGGGACCAGACTATTTATAGTTATGCTCACGTTAAATGATCTTAGTATATATGTTAAATTGACTTAAATGTTAAATGATCTTAGTAATAGTAACACATACTGCCTAGGCTGAATCATGAAGTCATCTTTTGTAACTCAAGACTGTACCCCTGGCCGGGAGGATTCCATGTCGAGCAGAAAACAGAAAACAGCCCAGATTACATACATTTTCCCCCATCCCTTTGCCAACCCCCCTCCCGGTTAGTCACACACCACCATGCCAGCACTGCCTCTGGCACACAGGAGCTGGAGCAGTACCAAATTATTATATATGCTTATTTTCATACAAACACTCACACACAAACATATTGTCCCTCTCTCACATACACCCGTAGACAGGGAGACTGTCGCATTGAATACGACGCAGCATTATCATTAACATGCAATACAGCTGAGGGAGGGATGTATCAATTATGTGGATTTATCATAAATGGATTTTGTGTTGTGCACACAATAGTCTCACTTGCTGACCATGTTTTATGTGCACGACCTCTTGTTACTGATTGCACCTGGTTTGCCAGAACAGAAGCAGGAAAAAAAATCCACACATTCTAATTTATGTACCGTGTCAGTAAAGCCTCTTTGCTTGTAGCCTGAAATCTTTCACTACTTAATACAGGTTAATTATGCTGAATTCTCCCTCTCTAATAAAGAATAATGCGTTGAAAGAACTGGCAGGCTGAGCATCAGCCCCACTGATGAGAGAATAAGAGATATCTGCGTAATTATTCACTTTTCTTTCTGCAAATGGGATGATTACCGTACTGATCAGGCTAATGCACCTGAACCTACAGTACAGATACATACATGAGCACAAATCACAAAAGGTTTTCTGCAAATGCACACACCTGCGCAGACGCACACACCAGTGTATGTGAGAGGTGCAGATTGGGGGTGGAGCAAGATTTGGCCTTTTTTTGTGATTCTGTGGGGCGAGGAATTTTTTTTATATTATTATTATTATTGGATAGTCAGTGCAGATTTTAATTAGTCTGTGTCTCTCAAAAAGTACTCATGTAAAAAACATGTCAGCAAAAAATTAACAGTGAAAACAGAAGGATGATAGATTTGAGTAAAGTTAAAAAGATTTTAAAAAAGGAAAAAATTCTGGGAAAAAATTGGTATGAAAGGAAGGTTATTTGATGTAACAACTGTGTAAACGCAATATCATACTGTAAGTCAGATATGATATAACAATAATAATAATAAAATATAATCAAAATTCAATAAAACATTTTTTTGGGAAAGATAACATTTTTAAAATACAAATTTTTAGTGACAGTTAATGACAAATTGTCAGACTTTGTTCTGTGTTTTGTGTGTGTTTTGCTCCCCATGTGCCCTCCTTGCCCATATTTGGTTAGTTTCCTGTTCCTGTCCTGATTATGTTGATTTAATCCCAGGTGTTCCCCGTTTATTTCCATTGATCCCAGGTGTGTCTCGTCATCCCCTCGTCTTGTCATGTGTTTAAAATAGTGTTCCCTGTTTCAAGTTCAGCATCCGTTGTTGAATGTTCATCTTGTGCTACATGTGTTCCTGTCTGTCCTGTATACCCCGTGTTGGAAAAATTAAACACTGTTTACTTCGAATTTTCCTTTGAAGTTTCTCCCATGAACTTTTAGTTTGTATAATGTTATGTTCCAGTGTTTATTCCTGTTTTGATTTTGGGTCCTTGTTCCATGAATTTTATTTCCCCCCCCAACTACTCCTTTGACTTCTTGCAACTGTTACTGTAACAACGGAGGCGCAGTGACAACGGAGTTGAGGATCCAAATTCAGCTTTTATTCAGAAGAGTAGTCAAGACAGGCAGGGTCAAACACCAGCAAACAGGTACAATCCGGGGCGAGACAAAAGAGCAATCCAATAAACAGTCCAAGGTCAAAACACGAGAAAGGCAAAACTTAGGAACATGGAAACTAGAAAACACGGAAGGGCTAAACATTTAATCACCAGCGATGACAGAGAGCGTGTGTGCTATTCTTATAGTCCTCCTAATGTGAGACAGCTGTGAACTGATGATGAGATCTGATGAGAGACAGGTGATGCACTTGATGAGTCCGGGCAAAGGATTATGGGAAATGGAGTCCTGAGTGAATGGCAAGGTACAGAATGGAGTGCCCACTAGAGGAGCTCATGGGCACTCCAGCTGGAGATCATGACAAAGCCACCCCCCTAAGGAGTGGCTTCCAGACGCTCCTTAACATGAACAGACCAGAGTCCAGGAGGGAGGTGGAGCGGCGGCGGAACAGAGGGAGGGATGGAGGGCCAGGTCCATGAGGAAGGAGAGGAACATGGGACTGAGACAGAGCCGGCGGAGCGGAGAGCCAAGGTGGAACTGACGGTGCAGAGGGCCAAGGCGGAGCAGTGAGCCAAGGCGGAGTCATCGGAGCAGAGAGCCAGGGCGAAGCCAGCGGAGCAGGGAGCCAGGGCGGAGCAGTAAGCCAATGCAGAACAGTGGAACAGAGAGCCAGGGCAGAGCCGGCAGAGCAGAGTGCCAGGGCATTGCAGTGAGCCAGGGCGTAGCCTACAGAGCAGGGAGCCAGGGCAGAGCTGAAGACCACCAGAGCAGAGCTAAGGACCACCATGGCTGAACAGGTGGAGCAGAAGACCACCAGGGCGGAGCTGATGGTGCAGGATACCACCAAGGCGGATCAGGCAGAACTGGAACATAGAGCACAGAGAGGTTAACAATGGCCTCAGCGGCCGTAACAAGACTGGCAGACAGTTCCGAAATGGCATCTTTAGCCATAACAGGGTGAGCAGAGAGTTCAGGGGCAGCCTTTTTGACCGTGGCTGGAATGTCAGAGAAGTCAGAAACGACCTCCTTGGTTGGAACAGGACAGACTAAGAGTTCAGACAGGGCCTTCTTAGCCATAATAGGACAGGCAGGGAGTTTACAGATTGCCTCCATAGCTGGGACAGGACAGGCAGAGAGTTTACAGATGACCTTCTTGGTTATGACAGGGCAAACAGAGAGTTCGGGAGAGGCCTCTTCGGCCAGTTCAGAGCAGGATAAAAGTTCATAAGCGGCCTCCGTAGCCTTGACAGGACAGGCAGAGAGTTCACAGACGGCCTCCATAGCCGTCACAGGACAGGCAGAGAGTTCACAGACGGCCTCCATAGCCGTCACAGGACAGGCAGAGAGTTCACAGACGGCCTCCATAGCCGTCACAGGACAGGCAGAGAGTTCACAGACGGCCTCCATAGCCGTCACAGGACAGGCAGAGAGTTCACAGACGGCCTCCATAGCCGTCACAGGACAGGCAGAGAGTTCACAGACGGCCTCCATAGCCGTCACAGGACAGGCAGAGAGTTCACAGACGGCCTCCATAGCCGTCACAGGACAGGCAGAGAGTTCACAGACGGCCTCCATAGCCGTCACAGGACAGGCAGAGAGTTCACAGACGGCCTCCATAGCCGTGACAGGACGGGCAGAGAGTTCACAGACGGCCTCCTTGGCAGGAACAGAACAGGACGAGAGTTGACAAGTGGATACTACTGACACCTCTGGAGGTTCTGTAGCGGATGCCGCCACCTCTGGAGGTTCTACAGCAATACCAGCAGGAAACAGGGAGATATCATTAACATTCTCCTTAACAGGACAGGTACAGAGTTCAGCAACTGTCCCCTTGACCGAGACAGGACAGACTGAAGGTGTATTGCTGGGCGCCACCACCGTCCCAGGAGCCAAAGCGAGTGCCGCCACCTCGGAGGGTTCTGCAGCCTCAGCCACCACCTCTGGAGGACCTGGAGTGAGCACCGCCATCTCTGGATATTCTGTGGTAGTGTATGCAGACCAAGCACACCAAAAAGCGATCCCCATCATGGGAAGCGCTTCAGACAGGGGAATCAGTTCAGGAACACGAGGGCTAGAGTGAGTGGGTTTGGGTATACCAGCTGCGCGTGCAGACATCAGTGGTGCATCACTCACACTGGATCCCAGACTGGGATACCGAAGGGCTGACCCTGATAATCTGGGTGTAACAGACAGAACGTGACATGACTCTGGATGATCAGCTGTGATGCGACGTGACTCTGGATGAACAGCTGAGACGTGACGTGACCCTGGACGAACAGCTGAGACGCGACGTGACTCTGGACAAACTGCTGAGATATGACCAGACTCTGGATGAACAGCGGAGACGTGGAGATTGACTTGCCTCATGAAGATCAGCTGTGACTAGACTTGATTCAGGAAGATCAGCTGAGATGTGAGCAGGCTCTGACTTGGCAGGCCTGACGTGAGCGGACTCTGGCTTGGCAGGCCTGACGTGAGCAGACTCTGGCTTGGCGGCCATGATGGGACGAGACTCAGGAGAAGTGGCCATTTTGTGAACAGCCTCCAGGCTGGCGGCCATTTTGTGGAGAGACTTTGGGCTGGCAGTCATCGTGTTAACAGTCACTTGACTTGACTCATGAAGATCAACTGTGACTTGACTCATGACGATCAACTGTGACTTGACTTGCCTCATGAAGATCAGCTGTGACTAGACTTGACTCAGGAAGATAAGCTGAGATGTGAGCAGGCTCTGACTTGGCAGGCTTGACGTGAGCAGGCTCTGGCTTTGCAGGCTTGACGTGAGCGGGCTCTGGCTTGGCAGGCTTGACGTGAGTGGGCTCTGGCTTGGCAGGCCATGATGGGACGAGACTCAGGAGAAGTGGCCATTTTGTGAACAGCCTCCAGGCTGGCGGCCATTTTGTGGAGAGACTTTGGGCTGGCAGTCATTGTGTTAACAGTCTCTGGGCTGGTGGCCATTTTATGAAAAGTCTCTGGGGCTTTAAAGTCCTCTGCCTCTCCCACAGTGAAAGGAGAACCACATAACAAGAGAGCATCATCCATACTGTCCATCAAACTACCATTAAACTCCCCTACAGGTAACAATGATTTAGTTGGTTCACAGAGTCCAAAATGGAACAAGTCCTTAAACAAAACTTCATCATAAAGCGGTACTTGATATGACAACTCACAGAACCGGTGAACATACTCCTCAATAGATAAGCCTCCTTGACGAAGATGTAATAGCTGGTCTACTGGGTCCATGCTTGGGCTGGGTTGCTGAATAAAGCCGCTGGATCCGTGTGTGACTGGTGATTCTGTAACGACGGAGGCGTAGTGACAACGGAGTTGAGGATCCAAATGCAGCTTTAATTCAGAAGAGTGGTCAAGACAGGCAGGGTCAAACACCAGCAAACAGGTACAATCCAGGGCGAGACAAAAGAGCAATCCAATAAAAAGTCCAAGGTCAAAACACGAGAAAGGCAAAACTTAGGAACATGGAAACTAGAAAACACGGAAGGGTTAAACATTTAATCACCAGCGATGACAGAAGCTGTGTCTCATTTAGAAGGCTGCACCCTCCGGAGGTCGAATCCTCTGGAGGTCGCATCCTCTATAGGATGCATATACGAAGTGTCCTCAACCTAGAATTAAATGAGACGGCCTTCGTAGGACAGGCGGAAAAGGAAACCGGAAGTATCACGTTGCTATGCCAACACATTTAGAGCATCGTTGCGCTCTCACACTACTTAAATGAAGGAAAATTATTTCTAAATTTGGAAAGTAATTAAAAAAAAAATGGTTTTACTTGTTTTATTTTGTTCAATGTTTGAGGAGCTGCAGCATACATACAGCAGGCATCCATTAGAGAAAAAAAAGGAGGAGGTTTTTAAAAACAAAGTTTATCCGTTTTGACCGAGGCAAATTAATGTAAGTTGTAAACACCACATCTGCGCTTGTGTGTACGTTACATCTGCCGGCGCCGGCATTTTTCAAATTAACAACGGTTGTTCACGGCGACGCAAAGAATTGTGGGTTATCTGTAGCAGCGAAGGATACACCTCATGCACCCTCCGAATTCCTGTGAAAGAAGGTCGCATTCGAAGGTCGCATTCGGAGTGTCCTACTTGCTTTTCTGAAATGAGACAGCTTCGATGACGTATGCAGCCTTCGAATGCGACCTCCGGAGGACGCAGCCTTCTAAATGAGACACAGCTAGAGAGTGTATGTGCTATTCTTATAGTCCTCCTAATGTGAGACAGCAGTGAACTGATGATGAGATCTGATGAGAGACAGGTGATGCACTTGATGAGTCTGGGCAAAGGATTATGGGAAATGGAGTCCTGAGTGAATGGCAAGGTACAGAATGGAGTGCCCTCTAGAGGAGCTCATGGGCACTCCAGCTGGAGATCATGACAGTTACAAGTACACATTATGTCCAACCTTGCATAGTTTTAAAACATTTGCAGTGATAATGGATCTAATAGACTGCTGCAGGGATGATGTATTTTTGTAGACCTTGGTTCCCCTGACAACAAGCCAATAGGATTTTTCCACTTGCTTTTGGATTACTGCAGGAAATAAGCTTTGTCACCAACACATGTTTCTTAAGGCCAAATCACACCACACAGACAAACACCAAGAAACAAGTTGGCTCAGTCGGGTGAAAACAAACTCCGCCCAATGGTAACAGACGCAACAGGGGTAACGCACTGACCCAACAAAACCCAGCAAATGTGTTTGCTGGCATTTGTCTGTGCGGTGTGAATTCACCATTACATGTACACTAAAATAGTTCTTATATGTTTTGTTCATCATGATATTCTTCAGAAATAACCTCAACGTTTATGAATTTTGAAGCCTGTATTGCCTGAAGTAAAAAGCTGAAGTTAGTCTGTAAACAAACTACACCTCAGTCGCATGACTTCATCACCATCACTAAGTTTCTGAATTTTTCTTTTTTTCATTTACAAGTTGAAAAGTTTGAGTAAGAATAGTTGAAAGGGCACATGTACAACAAAACTGAACAAGTGAGTAGACAAGTTGTTAGTTACATTGAACTCCATTGGTAACAACGTAACTTGCTTAATAGTTGCTTTATTGTTACAACAGCAGCTACGCTAATTATGTCTCTATTTGTTTCTCTGTTTTTTGCCACTAGGATTTACACAAGCTTCAGTCTGGATCCAGAACACCTGAGAAGAGATGATACCAACCCCTCAGAGGACCTCAGATGATGCCAACCCTGAAACAACATACAGAACTACCACATTTTGCTATAAGTTTGATTGCATCATATAATAATTGCTGTTAATATTGTTCATCGTCTGTTTTATTACGTCTTAAATTGATTTTTCCGTACTGCTGGTTCGTCTGGTCAGAGGAGAACTGGCCCCCCGACTGAGCCTGGTTTCTCCCAAGGTTTTTTCTCCATTCTGTCACCGATGGAGTTTTGGTTCCTTGCCGCTGTCGCCTCTGGCTTGCTTAGTTGGGGACACTTCATTTCCAGCGATATCGTTGACTTGATTGCAAATGATTGCAAAGATACTATTTAAACTGAACTGAGCTGGATGATGACATCACTGAATTGAATGATGAACTGTCTTTAACTGAAAAATTTGTGTTTACTATTGTCATTTTGCATTATTGACACACTATTTTCCTAATTAATGCTGTTCAGTTGCTTTGACACAATCTGTATAGTTAAAAGCGCTATATAAATAAAGGTGACTTGACTTGACTTGACTTTTGGGAAACACACCCCTGGTCAGGAGGATGGCGTATAATGTCTGTGACAACCTATTGAGCTTGTGTTAATCACAGACCTTATTTCAGGCATTTAACCAAAAACCTCCTGACTTTGTGATAATGGATCTGACATTTCTAAGAGAAAGTTCTTCTAAAAATGTAAAACCTGGAAATTAGTTAAATGTTGCTTCACTCTTAAAAATATATATATTTTTATTGGCATGTATGGTTCCATAAATAACCTTTAACATCCATGTAACCATTCCATTCAAAAGGTTCTTTATAGTGAAAAAATACTTTACACACTAAGAAAAAAATAATAATTAAAAACTGTTCACTGAAAGGTGAACCAGCTAATCAAGCGGTGCGTCTGAAATCGCATACCGAGTAGGTACACATAGTACACATTTTAATTTGAACTTTGCGGTTTAACAACGTCGTTTGCACTGCGCTCTTGCGTTACTTGATCTTTTTATTTTGGTGCGTCAATCTGTTGAGTTACTTAGTATAAGAAATTATAATCCGCACTCACGAGAACAATCTTCTTTTTTCTTTTATTTTACATTCATTACTGATGGGAAAAGACACAATTTGAACTTTGCGACCACTGAAAAAGTATGTTTTTCATATACTATGATTTCATACATAATACCCTTTTGGAACTACACTTAGCAGGATAGTGGGTCTCCAGGAGCAAGGTTAAAAACCTATGTTCTATTGCATCGCTGCAAATTCCCCATTTTGAAATATATATTTTTAATAGTGTTTAATTATATAGGCGCCATAAACAACAAGAATGTCATTATGTTCAATGTCTTTGCACTATAATCAAATCACAGTGAAATCGAGTGTGACTGTTTCACTAAGTGGAAGTGTCATTCCCTGGATTTTCTCAGCACCAAACACTCCACACCCGACAGGTCTATCCCCATTCCTGCTAGGTGAGAAGGAGATGACAGAAAAGCAGAAATTGAAGTTTCTCCGCAGGTGGGAGCCCACGCTGCCATGCTTTGACACTTGTCTGGAGGCTAAATATAACCGCTTGTTAGCCGAGCATTGATATATCGATCCTTTGGGCTCCTGGCACCTGTCAGAGTGCTTTCTTTCTTTCACGTGGTTGACGTGTCACCCTTTGCCCAGTCACTCTTATTCACTGTGTGTTCACTGTATGGTCCTTCCCCAGCCCCTGCTGAGGCACTGATATAGATGTTGTCAGCTCTGTCATCTGATCATATGCTGAACGATTCAAGAATACAGAGCTTGATACGTGTGACAAGGCATCAGCATTTATGTACGGATATGATAGACGTCTGTAAAAGTATGTTTTCGCAGTATGAGGTGTGATACATAGATCAGCATGTCTGGATGCTAGTAGTTTCATGCTCAGCTCTTTAAAAACTGCTAAGCTACTTATCAGTTAACAGTAATAACGCTATAGTCTTTGAATTCTTTGTGTAGTAGAAAGTATTCAGCACCCAGAAAACAATACATGTGACTTCACAGAGGTTATACAGAAGCACCAACATAACTCTTTATGAAACTCTTTAAATGTTATTTAAATGTTAAAAACATATAACTCATACTGCAAAAAATAAAAATAAAAAATAAAAAATCCAAATGCCGTTCAGGGGCAAGAAAATATTTCCAATCTTACAGTAGTCTACATTTAGGCTAAATGGAAATATGGATGGAATAGCCAAGAGATCAGAACTAAATTAATAATGATGTAAATAATGATGATGATCATGTATTTTCTTGGATTTAAATATATAGCGCAAATATATATTTTTGAATGTCCTTTTAAAAACATATTTATATCTTTAAATATATTTTCAAAAATATACAAAAAAGCCAACAGATATTAATGGAAAATATATTTACACAAATATATTTTAAAACATTTTAGCAAATTAATGTTAGCCAATTTTTTGTATAATTTGAAATATTTGTAAAAATATATTTAAATATCTATATATCTATCTATCTATCTATCTATCTATCTATCTATCTATCTATCTATCTATCTATATATATATATATTTTTTTTTTTTGGCTGTATGGGATTACTAAACTAATATATAGACACATTTTTATTCACTTTGCTATGCATATTGTTCAACATGTTCCTTTAAAATATGCATGTGTGTTGTGGCCACTTCCTGTTTGATGGTGGCAGTTTTGGAAATCTGTAAACGTAATGCATTACAGGGCAGAGAGATTTCCAATATGGCCCCGCTCCTCTGAAGATCCCCTTCAGCCTGTAGCTCGCCACACAAGATCAAAGCAGCAAATCGATACGCAAAACACAGGAATACCAGCGAGACGAATGGGCTTTGAATGGGGAAGTGAAGTGGGAAATGGATTTTTAAGTTGGCCTGGAAAGCATTTGCAAGTGGCATTTAAAACAGAGGGGGACTTTAAGGGAGAGGTCGCTCGGGCAGTAAAGAACCTCTCCGCCATAGTGCTGCATGTCCATTATGATCACATTCATTACACAAGCTTAAGCACCAACACATGCCCTGGCTTGTTGATTTCTAACTAAAGAGAGTAATTGTAGAACTGTGCTTAATGTCAAGTGTCAAGCTTTTATTGAAAGTAATAAATAAGCTTGATAATTGAACCTGCACTGATGGGACTACAAGGTTGTAACTAAATCACAACGCCAATTGCCTTATAACAAATTAGCCTCAACCTAGAGAGGATCTAGTGTGAGAAATGGGTCCTAGAAACTTCCTCAACAAACCTGAAAAAGCTTAAGGACATATAAGCTAATGAGACCGATGACTTTACTCATAGTTTTTTAACATGATTGAAGTGACCTGGAATCCAGTGGCATATCGATTTATTCTCCTCTCGGGGACAAACGTTGGGTTTCATTAGAGCAGGACCCTTCACTTCAATACTGATTCTACTGATAAAAGTTGTGTTGATGCTTTCCCTCACTCATTAGCCCTCTAGCATAGAATGCTAATAATGTGCTATCCTGTTATCCACTTTAATATTGGTGAAGAAGATTAGGTTTCTAGTTGTTTCTTCAACTATGAGCACTTTTGGCCCTGGTGATTTAAAAAAGTAAACTTTCCTAAAACACACTTTTCACACTCTTAACAGTACATTAACTTTGTCCACTAACAATGTCCAACATTGTAGGCTTATATACCAGAGAATAATTCTATCATTTATTTCTTATTTTTTCTCTGAAAGTAATGCCAATTCCCACAGTAAAAAAAAATAAAACAAATCAATTGGAATAACTCTTTGAATCCTTTAACTTACTAAGGCTAATTATATAAATAACTAGCATTTAATGTATTCTAAATGCACACAATGATTGTTTTCATACTTTTTGCATACATAGTTTGATCAAATCACTGTTTGATGTATGAACGGATGCACAATAAATTATATTTACCTTAATTTTCATCCAACTTTGCATCTCATAATTCATCTCAAGCTGCTCTTCAGGAATTCTGCTGATGGTAAACAAAAACATTAACTTCTGAAAAAAACTGTGTGGTTGTTGTTGAAATGACGCCACAACTATGAGACAGCTTGAAAAATGTATATACTGTAAATCATTTTCACACAATAAAAATGGAAATGCCCTGTGTTTATTTCACTCTTTGTTTATCATAGTTAATATTTCAGATGATGGATTTTCTTTGTCTAGGACAAGAATAAAACAATCAAATCTATCCAAAAAACGTCATTCGAAAAGTAGTAAATGACGCAGACATGATAGTAGCTTTAAAGTTATCGTCACATAAAAGAAAAATAGTTAAATCTTATAGTTTTAACAAAAATCAACCCCTGCAACTCAAATCTTTCAGTTTAGTTGTACAGTACATGCCAAATTGCATTACATCTGTGTTTTTATTTTTTCTCCATATTTTAGCCAATCTTAAATGCTTTACCAGGAGTGTGATGGATGTGTCACGTGTGATGTGTGATGTGTGAAACGTGAAGCACCATAATGATAAGGTGTAAACAAAAGAGAGATTGAAGATGGACAGCGGGACATCCATCACGTCCAGCTGGACATCCGAGCATGTGGTCCTCCTGGGCCATTATTTCAAACTTTAAATTCATCCAGAGGTAATTTAACTTTTCATTGTTACTTTGAGCATTCACGCTGAGTGAGGAATGGATGTAGTTGACGCCGAAAAGCTGAAAATTACAAACAGAGTGTGCGAGTGCCAATACCCAGCCGGCGTTCCCAATGAATAAAGTCTTTTGGATTACACCAAGCTCCTGCTGTTCACATTTGCAATTCCAACTCAAATCTGTCTCCACTTTCTCCATGCCCTTGTTTTGATATGAACATGTTTGTAGCCAGATGAGCGTGAGTGTGTATATGGAGCACAAAAATATATGCTGGAGGTGCTTAAGTGATGTAGGCACCCCTAATTTTAAGACGCAACCGTGTAGGACTTGACGCAAAAGTGCTCAGAGTGCTGACTCAGATGCAAATGTTATTATAGCGTAAGTGGGAAAAGATGGCCTTCTTCGTAAAAAGTGTTTTAGTAATGTGCTGAGCGTCTTCTTATAGTTTTGTCTGCAAAGAGGTTGGAGAAAATGTGCCCCGTAAGAGGTTTTCTATGCATCTATGTCTTGGTGAGAAATGATAATGCGATGTGTGGCATGTGATTTTAGCAGTTTCAGTGTGGCATCAAAGGGAATAAATGCTCTGGCAAAGTGTATCGCTCTTTTATTATTATTCATTAAGTTTTCATTTTCATTCACTTAACGGAAGTTGGAGACTAAGAACAATATTATTAAATCTGAACCATGACAAAGCCTGCTGTTTAAAAGTGAAGTCAAATAGAAAAACAATCTGCGAGCAACTCCTCCACCTAATGCGGAGTCAGAAAATATTTTTACCGCCATCCCGAACTGCCTCGTGTCACCTCGTTCATCTCTCCACAAAATTCCCTCTTGGCCCTTCACTGGACCTAATCCATTATCTTTCACCCACAGAAACAATATCCCAGACTGCCGAGCGGCAGACATGCTTCTCTCCCCAGGATGTGAGTGGAAGACGGGGACCTCTGCATTAACCTTTCAGCCGGCTCTTTACAGAAACGCTTAAGTCCACAATTCATGTAAATCACCGTACCACTGTTGGCAGCTCACAGAATAGACTGGTGTCGATTCCATTTCAGTCCTTTTAATTAATGCCATCTAATTCCTTCCCCCACTTCTTAATTGTGTCAGCATTCTTTGAAGGAAATCACAGTGTGTAATAGCAGCCAGTGGGAGCGTCTGACCTGGCTGCTTATTGAAATTTTAAACCCAGTAAGGAGACATTGTCCATAGGGTGCAGTTAAAATGAACGTTACGTGTCGCTAGAGGTGATTGGATCATAAAAGCCGCTTTAAAACTCTCCTAACTATGTTTAAGATGTTATGCCACTGGAACAAAAGCTCCCTGAGTCTCACGGCTAGAACTCATTAAGATTAGTCTTTATCTTTGTTTTTATCTGTGCAGACGTTGCCTACAATGATTTCTGATTTCCTGAGTTTTATCCAAAGAATTGTTTGAGGTGGGTGTCAAATAAGAGTGAGTTTGATCTATTTTCTCACTAAAAATTTACAAGTATATGAAATGGGTTTAGGGGGTATTCATAGGTGATTTTAAGCTTATATTTCTCTGTAATATGGGATGTTGACCGTTCTCATGTTCACAGATTGCAGACATTTCACATGTTGGACATGTCCAAAGGATATACATTTCTCAGTTCAGTGTACTGTTGGAGTAACTGGAGCGCAGCTTGAAATGAGGTGGCAAAACCCAGGATCATATACTCTGAGATATTGGCTTATTTCTAGGAGTGACTGTCAGGCACTTCTGAAAATGAGTTTTGATTAAGTATCTTGTAGATCTGTGCTGACTCAGATGGTTCAGTTCGATTTGGAGAACTGGTTCATCCAATTCATTAAAAAAAGAGCTACTTCATTTGCGAACCAGATGTCACTTATATTTACGTGATATGTTTGCTGCTATTTGCTTTTATTTTTTGACTTCATAACAATAAAACAAGTGTTTTTTTATGTAACTGTAAATGTGTGAATTACCTGCTTGGTCAGTTTTACCCGGAAACACAATTTGAGTTTTATGTAGAGAATCCAAGAGATCTTTTAGTTTTCTGATGATATATTTTCTTTTGTTTCAATTTGGTGCCAAGATATAATAATGTTGTCATAAAAAATAGTGGCTTTATACTTTGCTCATGTATATGGTGCATGATTCAACCATCATTCATGAACCCATAACATCTAAGCACAAAATGAACTGCATTATATTTTCTCACCTTGAATTATGCTCCCATACGGACAGCATAAATAGGCCTACAGCTCTCTTTTTTTGATTTGGGCTTAAGTGTGTATGTGTGGGTTCAATATGCATGACATCCTGCAAGACTTCTTGGCAGATTTGCAGGTCCAAACCCAGGTACCCGTTGTCAGGGGTGAGTAATAATCGGTTCTGGTTTGTTCCGCTCATTTTTCAGAGCAAACTATACATCATTACATTTCATTGCCTGCACTTTATTATGTATTATTATCAGGGCCAGATAACTGTGCATGGGTAATAAAATGAATCCAGCTATACAACCCACTCCTACCCTCCCCTCCTACCTGAGAGACCACGTCTCTGTTATGAATTAAAACACAGTTTAGTGCAAGTTGGCTTGTCTGGGCTGGCAGAGAAGCACACTGTTACAGAGGTGATTGCTTGTGAGAACTTGGCACTGTATTTGTGAAATGAAATGTAATTTCTAAATTCTCCTAGTGGCAGCTAGTGTCAGGTTCCATTGGCTTGTGAGACTAAAAGTGTTGTTACAGTTTGGAAGGAAAAAATTAAACTGTAGTGCTTGTGAGTGTGTTTACAGTATGTTCATGTTTGTCCGAAGAAGACGCCCAAAGTATACTCCGCTTTTTTGCACGTACATTAGTCGCACAGTGGAACGCAAACCTTTCAAATTACATTCCATTTTAATATGGTGCATTAACAGGTGCTCCATACTATCCGCACTACAAAGATTCATCCTTGTCCAATGTTTGCACATTTTCTCAAACATAATCAGCAAAAATATGTATTTGTATTAGTTTAAACTAGCATTAGTTTTATCCCCTTGCACAAGCACTCGTGAATGCAGTTATCTGTTGTTCTTACTATACTTAGTAGATTATTGTTGTTCTTGTTCGGTCTCCAGGGTTGCCAGGCCTGCATAACAAAACCAGCCCAATTAGTACTCAAAACTGGCCCAATCACGGCCAAAACTAGACCAATCACTTTACGGGGGAAATTGGCTATGAAAATCAGTTCAAATTCAGCTGCAGGACATGTATAACATTTTCCCAATTCCACGGGAAAACCACGGACTTGGCAACACTATCTGTCTCCTCTGCTTCTTTTCCAGCTGTGAAACAATGGCCCAAGCTAAATGAATGAATGAATAAATAAATAAATAATAAAAATTTAAAATGCATGTGTGACCTGCAAAAAAATAAATTCGTATGAAATGCATTGTACGCATAGTCTAGCATGCATGTAAAAATGTGTTTGTTGTACTCCATAGCGACCAGGCAGGTTTGAGTCTTGAAACAGGAACGATCTGTCTGATGTGCGATAATGGGCCCTCATTCAGCAAGGTAATGTTGGATGGTTTTGCACCTACTTGTGAATGGCTCACCAACATGTGCATATGAAAGTGCTCATTTTTACTTAAAAAGTTATTTACATAGTTCTCCATAACCAGATTTGTCTCAGAACTGATGTTTACAGGTTTGGCAAGGTGCTAAGGGCTACACACAATGGTAAGAGAAGATTACAGATACAAAAATAAATTTTTTAATTGTGAAAGTATTATTCACATTTATGGTATTCACAAACACCCTATAGTAGCAGAGTGGACATTAAACCATGCATGTTAATGCTAGTTTGCACTTATTTACTTTGTGTCATAATGCAGTTCCCTCTATTACTGCCTTGTTAGTCTTTTGATTCCCAATGATTTTGGTCAAAGCACATTGACTCAGTGCTGTTTTGCTCGTTTTGGTTATGGAGAGGACTGTGTGAGTTATTCATAAATGATTGGTCAAGCAGGAGTGCAAACCGCTATTGATCGTGGAAATTCAAATTATAGTTTGAGTGAGGTTTGCAAATTGTGGGGAATATAAAATTCAACTGGGGAAAAAAAAACCTGTAAAAAAATGCAGGGCTACTAATCTTAAATCATACACATGACAAATGTAACCTTAAAATTTCCTTCAGAAATTTCTGCTTATATGGTATATTTCATATTAAACAAAAAAATGTTATCAGCTACACAAGGGTGCACTTCACAGGTCTTCAGTTTTCCACTTGAGATTTTAACCAGACTGCGTTGGAGTGCATCGACATGAATAAATAATAAAATTATACTACTGTACAAAATATAATAATAATAATAATACTGTTTTTATAATATGTGATATATTAAATAACAATATATATTTTATAAAAGCAAAAATAAATAAATATAAAATAAAATAAACTAAGATTAATTAGTTTCAAATGTGAACCCCATTTTACTGGAAGCATTTTGTTCTCTCTATTTTTATATATAAGCAGTGGAATAACAAGATGCTAAATGTTTTTTATATTGCAGTTGAAATTGCAATCAATTTCGCATCATTTTGCACAGTCACTTTGACCCAGAAACACATTCTGAGTTTTATGTATCCAGCCAACATCTAAACGATCTCAGCAATGGCTTGGAGTAGAAATGCAATACTAATATAATTAGAAAGCTTTTTACCTTGAAGCAAAATGTGTTCCTCGGTCAAGATGACAAAATGATCAAGCAGGTATATGCATATATCTATGTTAAAAAATGTTTGACACTTTTGCTGTGTTTTTCCCACATGAATGTATATAGGCACATTTGTGAATAGCTGTTTATATGTAAATATAATGACAATCCACCAAAAAGTTTGTATTAGTTGCTATGATTGTTAATTATATCACTACTCCTCTCATTCTCACTGCCGAAAAAACAAAACTCTCAAAGAGGGATCAGGTCAAGAGGTGATTCTCTTATTTGAGCAGGAGGTGAGAATGAACAGGCCATGATCTCTGAGCCCCCAGAGTGGTGACACTGAAGAGGCCTGGCAGACTGCTCCTCTGTCAGCAGATGGGTGGCATCTATAATTCAGTCTGGAGACTGTTGCATGCTGCTTAATTTCATGTCCGATCACCACAGCTCTCTCACAGTCAGTGTAAGGAAACACAAGGGCCACATCTACCTCCTTAACAGTGACCCCTGAATCTGTATCGCACATGCCCTCCTGTCACACATAAAAGCTAAATGAGAACCAATAGACAGGTCTATAGCAGTGTAATGTGGCGGGCTTAAGAAATAATAAATTATTTTTAATCCACAGTAAATTAATGTTTCAGGTCCCTTTCTGGTGTAGGAAATTAATTAATTAATTGATTAATTAATTAACTCACTCACTCACTCACTCACTCTTCATTCATTCATTCTAATATATTAATACTTTTCCGAACATTTGTTAAAAACCTTTTTAATAAAATAAATCACACACAATATTTAAAAATTAATATTTATATAATTAATATTTAAAACTATTATTAATAGTTATATTTGATATTGATATTGATATTTATTCTTAATATTATTCTTAATAATATTAATCTTGATAGTTTAAACATCTGTTCAAAAATAGTTTTTAATAAAAACTGTATATATATTCTCACTACCAGTCAAAAGTTTTTGAACAGTACAATTTTTTATGTGTTTTAAAGAAGTATCTTCTGCTCACCAAGCCTGCATTTATTTGATACAAAATACAGCAAAAACAGTAATATTTTGAAATATTTTTACTATTTAAAATAACTGTTTTCTATTTGGATACATTTTAAAATGTAATCTATTCCTGTGATTTTAAAGCTGAATTTTTAACATCATTACTGCAGTCTTCAGTGTCACATGATCCTTCAGAAATATATATATATATATATATATAATATATATATACTGTATATCTAAATATATACTCCTAATATACAGAATATGCATAATGCATGATATAGCTACATAATAATATACTACTAATATGCAGAATATGCATAATGCACTATATACACATATACATAAAATAATTTAGGAATAATACAATAAAAGTGATAATCTCTAGGACAAGGTGACATGAGGGATGGCTATTAATATTAATAGTTAATGTCTTTTTTATGGTCGTTTTTTCAATTCCCTGTAAACACTGCAGGTGTCATGATGGTCACTGGATGTTTAATTTAACAGAGCTGAGTGGTCAATTAAAAATCAGCTCTCTCTATATATTATCATCATGTCAGTTTCACTTCCATTTGGATGTGATTAAATGTGATAATGTCTAAGTGAGTTATTTACTATGCCATTAGTCTATCCATTTCCACCAGTTTCCACAAATTTAATTCATTCAGTTGTGAACATGGCTTTTGATTGACAGGGTATACAGCTAATCCCAGAGAAGTAGAGGAGTTGTCTCTTCCCTGGCTGTATTTCATGAATTAATGCCGGTCCCGTGCGGTTGATGATGAATTCTGAGTGTCGTATTTGGCCGGTGGTCCTGGCAGTGGCCTAGATCCGGGCCCGAGGTTGACATGCATTTCATATGCAGACGGCGTGAGTGTGTGAAGGTCGAGGGGTGGCGGGAGTGACATCCTGTTTCACTTAATTCAGTTTCACTATGTACCTCCCCTCTCAGATGCTCTTTATTTAACAATTCCATCCACTTACTAGAAGAAATGTGTGTGTGTAACAGGAGGGAATGAGAAGACGGTGGGCCGTCTGTCAGGTCTGTAGCCTCCTTTAACCCAGAAGTGTTTGCTGATCCACCCACCCACGCATGCACACAGACATGGGCTAATGTAATATTAACGGCCACTCTCTCTGCCCGATCCAGAAAGGTCATTTTCTCAGTTCAGTCTTTTCTTCCACTTAATCCTCGTATTTTATTTATTTCCAGTGAACCCATATTAAAAATGTATTTTAATGATTTAGAATCAACAATGCAAAATGAAAAAAAGGAAAAATTAAGCTTTTAATTGAAATCATTCAAATTTGATACATATATTATTTATAACAATTATTTTTAATATTTACAATAATTCCTGCATTTCAAATTAATATATTTTGTCACAATATTTCCACATTTTCCAATATATTCATCTATATATATATATTTTTTTTTTAATCTAGCTCACCATTAACTCTTTCAATTGCTTCTCCAGATCAAACTACACATCCCATAATCCCACTTTTTCATTCAGGTCACATGATTATGAGCAAGGAGCAGATGGTACAGAGTCATGTGATGTTGTGAGCCGGGGTTGAATCTGAGAGGTTCTCCTGCGTCTGAGTACTAAGTGCTCTCTCAAGAAAAAGGGTAATGTATGAAAATTAGCTTTGTTCATTTGTGACTCTGGTTAAATGGATTGTTCTTTTCAGATGAGAATATGTCAGGTGGAGATCAGTGTTTAAAGACAGAGAGGAGGTGAGGGGAAGGGGGAGGGTAGGCCTGAGAGGATGCTCCCTTGTTACCGTGGCATTCAGAAAGAGCACTGTATGTTGGGATAATTGCATGTGATGTAATACATACAAATATAATGTCCCATCTGTTATGTGGGCCGAAGACTGTGTTTATGATTTTCTGTGTTAATCCTGAGCTGTGTTATTTGGTTTATCATGGCTGCGTGAGGGGCCTGGATTTTTTGGACAGCTTTTGTTTGTGTCTTGTCTTCTTCTGCTGCCCAATCAAATTTGGTTCAATCGTTTACTGTTTACTCTTCTGCTGACCACTTGTTTAATTAAACTGGCTATAATAAGCCTTTTGTTTTGCATTGTTGGTCAAGTGAACCGAGCCTCGTGTTTTCACAATGTCTGTTGTGAATATGCACATGATGCTAAACTATAGCTACTCAGAAATAAATGATTTTCAGTGGAATTTGATTCATTTAATTCATTCATTTAAATCTGAATGTAAGTTCAAAATTTTGAAATTCAAAGTTCAAAGAAATTAATGTAATCTCATGTAATTCACAATCTTTAACCAAAAAATCCATGTTGAATGCTGCCTTGACAAAGCTTTACAACCCCTGATGTTTAAAGGTTGATAGGCTTTACTATGTGTGTTTTGTATTTTATATCGTCTTTTCTCGTCCACTTTTTTTATTGCTAATTATACGATGTTCTCTCTGCTGAGGGCAAATGGGAAACTCATGTTTTCAGATGCGTAAGAAGAAAGTCGTAATTATTGTAATATGTGTTCTGCCATTTTACCACAACAGGTTTTATTTATATAATTCCATAATACTTTGAAATACAATTAAATCACAGCCCTTAATTCTATCACGTTTATTTATTGCACATTGAAATGGCAGTTTTCCAGCAGTGTCCCTCATTTTGTGAGGTTCATTTTGCTTGCTCACATTGCTACTGTTCATCTGCCGAAATCAGCCTTTCACCAAATTATTTAGGCTAAATGTCACATAGTTAAATTGCTACTGACTGAAAGTAAAATTCCCAAGGAGAGATGATATAAACAGTGAAGTGAAGGATCTTTACAAACTTTTTATATATATATATATATATATATATATATAAAGTTAGTAAAGATCCTTCATAATGGACAATTATAACTCTGGAATTGTTGCCTAAAGGAGCTTTTTCTTTTCTAATGGATGAACAATTTTGTATCTAATTTATTTTCAAACAAAGTCCAATGGTATTGGTATTTCTTTTGCATGGGCTAGTGTTGAAAAGCTAAATAGTTTACCACAGCGCTAGTATTTCTACAACTGCATTACAAATAAATTAAATAGGATTTAAATAGGCTAAAGATCAGAAACATCCCAAGCTGACTTTAATATAGTGGTCAGAAATGTATTTCAATTCATACTGAACTGTTCACACATATGATGCTTATAAATAATTTTATTTCAATTTGGTAGGGAATTTAAGTGGCTGTACACTCTTAAAAATAAAGGTGCTTAAAAGGTTCTTCACAGCGATGCCATAGAAGAACCATTTTTGGTTCCACAAAGAACCATTCGGTCAAAAGTTCTTTAAAGAACCATCTCTTTATTACCTTTTTATAATCTGAAGAACCTTCTTTCTTCACAAAGAACCTTTTGTGAAACAGAAAGGTTCTTCAGATGTTAAGAGGATACTCCACCCTAAAATTAAAATGTAGTCTTTGTCTTTGCATTCTTGGCGCTACAGTGATACGGAGAGACACGGAGGAGACAAATTGTTGAATAAGGTCGTTATTTTTGTTTTCTTCGCATACAAAAGGTATTCTCGTACTCATACTTTTCTGGACCTTGATGGTGTAATTTACTTGGCAGTCAATTGGACAGTCACAAGCCTCCCGGTTTTCACCCAAAATATCTTAAAGGTGACATATCATGAAAATCTGACTTTTCCAGGTTTTAAGTGCTATAATCAGGTCCCCGGTGCATCTACCAACCAAGGAAACGTGAAAAAGATTAACCCAATAACTTTATTTTGGTAAGTCTTTTTCTGCAAGCATCTGAGAAAACGAGTGCGTCTGATTTAGCTCCCTTGGTGACGTGGCAAAGGAATCTGATTATAATATTACGGGCCCTTAATCTGTAAGTTTACACCCACGGCGCCGTTATTTTATTTTCGCAAGCGACAACGATGTACCAGTTCTAATGCCATGGCGAAAGTTTGAGCAAATCATACTAACTGTTCTGCCTTTGTCTACACAGAAGAGCACAGAACACCATTTAGATCTAAAATAAACCTTAGATTTATTTCCCAGCAGTTTACCTTCATAGACATAATTGACTGTTTTTGTAACTTTGTGTGTTTTTAACGTAAACTTGTATGTGTGTGTGAATGAGAACTTAGTTTAGTACATGCTGTGTGGTGTCCGCTTTCTGTCCATGTTCTTCGGATGTGTGCGCTCAGAAAACCGTATATCAGAAGTTTAAACTCATATGGTTTAAACCGCATGATTTCAGCAAGATAAACATGATAATCAGAACCATAACAGATGTCTTTAGCAGGTCTGAGCTGGAAAAGGGGGCGCGGAGCAGCAGCTTATTTGCATTTAAAGAGACAGGCCCCAAAAAAAGCGTGTTTCTGCTTCCAGTCAAAATAGGCATATTCAAAATGATGTAATAAATGATCTATGGGGTATTTTGAGCTGAAACTTCACAGACACATTCTGGGGACACCAGAGACTTAAATTGTGTTCCAAAGATGAACAAAGCTTTTACGGGTTTGGAACGGCATGGGGGTAAGCGATTAATGACAAAATGTTAATTTTGGGGTGGAGTATCCCTTTTAAAGGTTCTTTATGGAGCCATTTAGACAAAAAGGTTCTTCAATGGCATCGTGAAGCACTTTTATGTTTAGCAAGTAGCTGTACAGGTTTCAAAACAAGTTTGCAGTGTATATTGCTCTGTTGATTCATGACAATCAGTCAATAAATCTCTTGTTTTCTGTTGCTGTATATGTTTGTTTACAATTACACTAAATGAGAAATGATTCACGATCCAAATGGAACCAATCCAGGATCAGGGCTATGTTTCCCAAAAGCATCGTAAGCCAAGCAGATTGGAGATCCATTGCCACCAATGGTCTCTACGATCAACTTATCTCACAAAGCTTTTGAGAAACGCAGTCCTGGACTGTGGTCTGCTAATTGTTACCTCTATGCTAGAGTGACTGCATTTTTAGTACAGTTTAGTCTCATATGTGTGTATTTATTGCAGCTAGACATTAAAAACCATTTCATGAGAGGCTTGATGAGATTTCTAAAGTGTCCCCCCACTTTTCGGATCGTTCCTATGCCCCTGCTGATAAGACTAATTGCAAAATAAGTCCGTTTACCTCAGCATGGATCACATTTGTTCAAGTACGATGGATTACATCATACAATCTCATTAATTAAAGCAAGTCTTTTTGGTTCAAAAGAAAGATAGAAGACTATAGAAGTGCAGTGCATTCTGATAACTAATTCTTATTCCCGTCACATTGCTCTCTTTCTCCACTTCACCTTATCAAACAAAACTGCTCTAGCCTTGCTGTCAGGGCAAGACAGTTCACATAGTCCTACTTGGGTTTTAAAGCAAACCTTGAGGCCCTTTTTAGTTCCCGAAGCTGCCAGACATCTCTCTCTGACTTCAATTTGAAGAAACTGGTGAGATAGCAAGAACCCATGTTCCCTACACCAGTGTGATTAAAATGCAATTACAACATCTCGGTCCACATCTCAGGACCACTTTCATGATTACATTCGCTTTTGATTAGGTTGAGAAAGCAAGTTGACACAATGGCATCATAATTAAGAAGGCAATTGTCACATCTCGAAAAATGGTGCATCGTTGGACATAATTTCCCTGCCAATCTAAAGATTATGCTGTGCTTGTGACTGGGGTGAGATTGGGTTGTAATTACTTGATTGCATAAGTAAGTAACTCAAAATCTGCGTAATTGGACTGCATTATGCAGCCAGTTGGGAAAGAGCCAGGCTGAGATTTAATATGTGTACCCCTGCAGACAAGAGGCTTCACCCAACAAGATAACAAGCCATGTGCTTTGGAGATGTGTGAGTAATGAGTGGACAACTGTTAGGTATAATTAAACTAATAATTGTTGTAATAAAAACTGCTCAAAGATAAGGTATTAGACACACGAGCTATTCAGGGTCATTTTAGTTTTTTAAAATGTTTCACTTGTGTAGCCAGATATTTAAATAAACTACAATCCCATAAAGCATTGCGAATGACTTAACTGAATAAATAAAAATATAAAAAATTTTAAGAAGCCATTTATGTTTATGAAAGATTAATTTATATGATAAAAATACAGTAAACAGTAATATTCTGAAATATTATTACATTTTAAAATACATGTTGTCTATTTTCATTAGAATTTAAAATGTTATTTGTTCCTGTTATGGCAAATCTGAGTTTTCAGCTGGCATTACTCCAGTCTTTAGTGTCACATGATCCTTCAGAAATCATTCTGATTTGCTGCTCAAGAAAGTTGAAATGAGTTGAAAACAAAGACTAAAGTTTGCTGAGATTTTCTGATTGGTGGATGTTTTTTCTTTAGGATTCATGGGTAGCATATTTCTGACCTGGAATTTGTCTGTTAAATATAGTTTTTGCTTTTTTTAATGAAGATGAAATTACTTTGGCAAATGGCAACAGAAACATATAATTAGTTACTAACCATATAGCTCATGTCTCTAGTCTTTTAAAGGTTTGTACAGGGTCATGTGAAATGAATTTAAATTTGAATTAATTAACCAATTGAAATGTTGCATATACCTGTAGCTTATTGGATATGTTTATTGTAAAACTACACCATATGGTTTGTGAGGAGTCATTCAGATGAAATGACATTTGAACCCTTCTTATGATGTCAACCCATAGAATGAGGTTAAAAAGGTCAGATCTTGTTATTCCATCAATTTTATGTTTGCACAAACTCTTTAAAATTTTCTAGCTGCACTCACCTTGGCCTGTAACATGCCTCAGATATCTGAGAGATTTGATTGTCGTCGGCTTCATTTTTGTCGCCTCATATGATTAGAGGAACCCATTGGTTGTATCATCTTAGCTGAGTAATTGATTGTAACTGGTTATTAACCTCTAAGAACTTTATGTCCAGTGTGCCATTGCATGAGGACAGGCCTTAATCACTCACAAGTGGCAGCCATTAATGAGATTAGTTCCTGGTTCTGCTCCGTAACTTTATTTGTTCCAGGAGGCATTGACAAGGGCATCCAGATGCTGAAGTTTACTTTTCTGTGAATTGATTTCTTTCCTGTTTAACCGCATTCTTTGTCACCTTGATAAATGTGGGCTTACTGAATGTAAACTACAATAAAAATGACTTTTTAAATACAGTGCGATAGCACTTTTGCAATCCAGGCTTTTGAGAATGCTTATGAAGCCGGATCCGATATGATCTCAAAAAGACATTTTCTGGCTTTGATTATAGATGAGATTACGGGAGATCTGAGATTCAATACCTGAACAGCGTGACTATCTGTTCTATAGATAGGGCTACTGCACACTGTTTCAGTGTTTATCTGGTATACATCACTGGTTATTACTTTCACAAAGCGATTCGCAGAGCACAACTTTGTTATCTGGTAATGCTTGAAGTGTACTATAATATAGCGAGAGCCAAAGCCCGAAATAGTTTCAGCACATTATCAGATGGTGCATTAAAATTACACACACTTTGACAAGTTATGGAAAATGGGCAAATAATGTGACTCATCGATGGCAGATTTTACCATCTGCCACATTACGTCAGAGAGACTCACCAACCCATACATGCTTAAAACTCATGGCATGTGCTAATGAGCACCCGGAATTTTTTATTTTTTATTTTGGTTACTCAAATGTTTTCTTCAAAATCATTGTGGCTGTAAGATACATCTATCAATGGAGACTACACTAACAAAAATAGTACTATTATATTACCATCGTATTCTGTATGATGTGTATCTAATTGCATTACCAGAGCAGAATACTTAACGTTTTTAATGGTTGAATACTAAATAATCTTTATTAAATGTAATGAATAATGTATTTTGAGTGCAAAAAGATAACTGTTTAATATTTTAGTCAGTCAGATGTTCTTTCAATAATCATAAGTAAAGTTCATTCAGTGAAGGTCGAACTGGTAGCTTTTGAGTCTTTTCAAACAATTAATTTTGAGATTCTGTTCATAAGAATCATTTATTATTAAATTGCATTATACATTAGTTGCATATTTTTTTATTTGCTGAAAAAATTCAGTTAATTAAATAAGAGTCCATTTGCTTGTAAATTAGACTTCACTAGTTGCGGCATTCATTTTTGTTGCTAAAAAAATAAGTTGCTCATTAGAGTTATGTTCATGAATCTGACTTCACAGGTTGTGCGGTATGTTTTGGATTCACTAAAAAGAACTGGGTCATACAAGTCATTTGTTTATTAATTGGACTCTATAACAACTTAATAGAAAGATGTACTTATCGATTATTTGTGTTACAATTTATATATATTCTTTTTTTATCCTATCACATTAAATTTAAATTGCAATCCCACAAATCTAATTAAAATTAGAATTATTTATTTTGCATTGGCAGTGCAGATTATATAACATTTCACACACAGAAACTTTCTCATTTGACTGACATGAGTTTTTTTTTTTCATATCTGCTTTATTTTGTGGACAATACAGGAGAAGTATTTAAAAAACTATTCTAACCAAATTTGATCTGAGATAGATAACTATAATTAAGGGCGCCTGAAAATGTGAATACATAATGCTGTTATATCCATTTTTTTGCAACCCTGCATATTACCATTTGATACCATCACTGTACAATGGTAAGTTCAAAGGAAGAGATATTTATTTAGTATGAATTTATTCCATTCACTTTTATCAACCTTTTTTTTTCACTATGATGACATATTGCTGGACCCTGCCAAGGAGACGTCCTGTGTCTCCTTCCTTATCTCATTTGGGCCAGCTATGCCATGATTATGTTGGATTGTGGGAAACCCATCACCAGGATGTACTGTAGCTGTAGGGGGAAACATATGTGGTGTTAGGAGAGAACCAGAAGGCTAGAACTTGGAGGTCTAGTGTACCATCTGTTTCCCTCTCCTTCATGAGCCATGGAGCCCTCGGAGCTCATAGTGAGATCAGCTCTCCCAAAATCCAACCCTAAAACAGCTTGTAATCCCAAAGGGGGGGTCATAACCATGTCCAGCAGTGGCATAGAGCACTGGCAGCCAAAACAGCCTTGGGTCCTGTGTAAATGTCTAAATACATCACATGCCATCATCTCGTTAAATGGCGGAATTGCTGCCATTATGAGAAAACCAAAGATGATTTACCTCAGAAGCTAATTTTGGACACAAATCGCTACGTTCTGAAGAATACCACACTCACACAGTGCAAGAATCTTTAAGACAAGGGGGCTCTTCGACTCGCCTCACCCCAGCCACGGTGAGGGTACGTGGGCTAGGCAACCCTGAATTACAGCCCCTGGAGCTCAGTTTCCTTTCCCAGACAAGGAGGCCTTCGACTCGCCTCACCCCAGCCACGGTGAGGGTACGTGGGCTAGGCAGCCCTCTATACAGCCCCTCATTCCAAGTTATGGATCAAAGTTCCAAGAAAAAACGCAATCGCCCAAATCGCGACGGCACTAAAAACGCCCCTCTCGGGTCGACCTCGAGTCGCGGGCAAATCCCATTAGCGAACGGGGATGAGGTACCTTTCCCGGCCTGCCCCGGCTCCTTGGAGAGGATGGATGTTTGGCCCGAGCACCCCTTTCGCACTTAGTCGTTTTTCGATCCCAAATACCTCCAGGGTCCCTGCCCCGACGAGCGAGGCCGAAAAGGTATGCAAAGATGTGGCCTCAAGTTTTACCTTGACATATGTGCTTCCACAAATATAAACAAACTAGCATTACTAATTTGTTTTATTCAGAGCAAACATTATGTACATTTTGTCTCAACATTGTGTGAAAGTTTTGTCTGTGGTTGTGTGCGGTGGTGGTCAGTGAGGGAAATTTTACAATGTAATTCAATACCAATCAAATCAATACAAAATTGCAATGGGCTTAATTAGTATATTTTCTGATTAATTTGCTCCCATACACAACATTTCACTAATATCTCAAAATATCAATATTTTTTTATTTATTATAATGTTTTAGATAACAACCCAATACGTTATTATACATACTTTTTCCCCCCACTGTATAGTGGACGAACTGAACAAATCATGCTCAGTATATACAGTACATAAATACAATTTACATAATTTGGAATTGCATTCAATATTTTTACAAAAATTTTCAGTAAAAATTTATGCAAAAGATTTGCAAGTCGTGTGTAATTCACACGACTCCAGTCAATCAACTACTGTCTTGTGAAGCGAAAAGCTGCATGTTTGTCATAACTTTGACCATTGCTTCCAGATAAAATACAAGTCTTCTATCTATAATATTGCTTTCTCCAGTGAAAAAATTACCTCATCTGAATCAGGAGAGAAATACGGTCCAAAACCGTTCTAAACCAATATTTCGATAAATTTTGATAAGAGGATGGACCTTTTTTTATTTTTACTGGAGGAAACATAGTTATGAATTATGCACTGCATTCACTACAAATGATCCACTGGTGAGCAATTTTTGTAATGCTAAAATTCACAAAATCTGTTCCAATGAAGAAATAAACTAAAATCTGAGGATGACTAGATTTTCTGCAATTTAAGTTTTCCTTTAATTTATTAAAAGTTTCTTTTTAACTTTTTGTCAAACCCACTGTTTCAAAGCAACTTGGAAAAAAGAAAACAGTCAAAAATGCCTGCCTTTTGCATGAATTAAAAATCCTTTGACATTACATGGATCTATTATTATGTGCATGAGCAAATTTTCTTAAACGACAGTTCATTTTTGTCACTTGTTGTGTTCATTTTGAATGGACTTTTGAGGAGTTTCAACCTTAGTTTCCCTTTATCTGACAGACTGCCACTGGTTGTGTGTAGCCTGCTGTGTTGGAATATGCCAAATAATCTTGCATTTTATCATCCACATCATTGTGTGTGTGCTTCAGGCTAGCTTTTGTCCAGACACCCAGACTCACCATTCAAACTCACTCTCTCCTCCATTTCTTTTTATAGCTCTTTTACCAGCTCTTTTGATGTGGTGACTTGTCCTCGTATGCTGTTGGTACATATGCTGACTTGTTGAGATGGTCTTAGGTTTTATCCCCACATTCTGAAATTGAATTGACATGAGTAAGACTGTGTTTAGCCCTTAAGCATCACATCAGTGGAGTCCTACCACATCTCCTCTGATTGACCTCACCACGCGCTACTGCCCAAAATAAGGCTGTAGATGAAGTGTGCAGTTTTTTTGTTTCAGTCTGTGCAATTGCAAGCTTCCTTTAGCTTCATCATTTTTATTTACCTTTTTTTTGCAGTATTTATGGAAGCCTGTTTATGTATCAGTAAAAAAAAAACGATTTCTTGTAATTATTTTAACAAGACTCCATATCTTACTATTTCAATTTATAATTCACAGTATGACTTTATATGTCATAGTTGTGACTTTATATCTCAGAATTGTGACTTCATGTCTTGCAATGTGACTTTTCATCTCATATTATCATTATGATATCTCATCATCATTCTCTTAATCTAATAAATTCTCAATTTCTGCTTTATCTCATAATTTCTTCATCTCATAATTTTAGTCATAATTTAGAATTGTCAATTTTGATAGTTATGACATATTAAGATTTATAATTTTGATTGTCTCATAATTTCAACTTTTTATCTCATAATTATGAATTATTATTATTATACAGAATTTTGACTTTTTGTCATCATTTTGATGTCAGTTGACTGTCAGAATTATTTTTTATATGTATATTTTTATGATCTAAGTGCATGGTCTAAAGCACACGGTGCAGATGCACTTCCCAAATCCACTTTTTGCTAGTTTAACGAGGGGAAAAACAGTCAGCTCACCCGGCGCATGGTTTAAAAGGGTTGTGCCTATTCTCTTAATGAGTAATGGGTATGTTTTGGGCATAACGTGCAATAAAACAATCAGAGTCTCATCTTCCATTCCCTTTAAGAGCCAGTTGCACTCGTGCCATGGCGGATTTGTTATTTACACGGCGGAATTTGCAAGCGAAAATACAGAACACGTCTCCAGAGATGAAATGGAGCTGCTCGTGCACGAGCAAATAGGTAGCCTAATTCTGATACATGCAATGACTATCCATTATGACATGTAGCCATTTTTATATTTATGTAGCCTACACAATAATAATCTTTCACATTGCAATCCCTTAATTTTTAATATTTGGTATGTTTGTGTGCTGCTGTGCGTCCCTGTGTGTGTAATAAGCAGAGTGTTCGTGTGCTGTGGACCCGCCTATACTAACTTGCTCTTTAAATAACAAAAAAAACTACTGTGCCATTGACTTTAGACCAGTTTTTGTTGGTCAATGGCACAGGCTATTTCAGTTGCCTCAAAATAGCAACGCGCCAGCAATACGCCTGAACACACCTCAGCACGCCCATGGGCGCACAAATGGGCACAAATGCATTTGCAATTTAAACAATGTGGCGCAGGCTGTGAAAATGACAACTGCGTCGGGCTGAAACTAGCAAAAAACACTTGCATCGCGCCTGGAGCCGCATTGCGCCTGGTGTTTGATAGGGCCCATAATGTTCACTATTTCATGACTTATTTCATAGCTATGGGTTTTTGACTCATGACTGTGACCTATGTTATATTTCTTACTTTTCATAGTTTTGAGTTTTTTATGTCCTAATTATGATTTGCCAATGTATTTTATTCTCATGCTTATAATGCGTTATAATTATATAATTGACTCTTTAAAACATGATTTCATATTGTATTTGTTTAAGTGGAAACGGTGTGAGCCAATGACAATTTTCATGAGCATGTATTGTTTTTTTTGTTTTGTTAGATGGATATTGAAAGCAGGATGAAGTTAACGTAGATGCATTAAAAGCATTATCCCAGCATAAACAAGCCATGTGTGCTCCGTTTATCTGCTGAGTGAAGCAAAACGCCTAAAAGGAAATATTGTAAAGACATAATTTGCAGCTAAGTGCATCTGCATAACAAAGTTCTGTATCTGCATCATTTGCGCTGCTGAGCCATTATAAATCTAGAAATGGTCATGAACCATTTTTATGTGTTTTAAAATTTCACATTATGTGTGCACTGTGCAGAGTTTTCCCTATGGTTTTGAGGTTACAGTAGAAGCAATTAATCTTCATATAATATCACACCTAAAGTCATGTATAAAAGCAGCTACAAAAGCCTAACCGACTGATTCAAAGGGGTTTGTGGGTAATTTAGACGGCGACCATATGCAAATGGATCGTTGCTTGTGGGCTGCGCTCAGATGAGAGCAAATAGGTCTATCTCGAATTTGAAAACTTTCCAGCCAGGATGGCTTTGTCTGTCTTCCATTCACAATGTAAAAACGGCAGAAGGGCCTTTAGATCCCAGGTGACTCATTTTAAATAAATTATGAGGCAGAATATGTTGATAAAGCCAAAAGACACATAAACAGCAGAGCAAGACTTGCCTTATAACTCATCCAAATGCATGGAGGGGTTTATTGAAAGGAGAGAAAAAAATGTGTGACCAGTCTTCTTAGAGCTCTCGAACAAATGAAATCATTAAAGTCTCTGTTCTCCTCTACCTTTCAAACTGAAGGTTACTGAATTCTTCTCTCGCCGTTTGGACAGGCTGTGTTTTAAGTGTTATTGATACTTACCTGGCCCAGCTGTCTTCATATCTTATAAACGTGACAGTATCATCAAAAACAAGCCAGCCTATCTTTTATAAATAGCAGCTGGTCTTATATGGAACCAGCTGTAAAAAAAAAAAAAAAAAAAAAAAACTCTCCATCATCAAGAACTACGTGCTGCAGGCCACAGACTCAGATTCCGTAGTTCACTGACCTCTTATTATATGCACGTTGCCAGAAACAGTGGGTCTCATTCTCTTATAATTGCGTCTACATTTTCTTATCCTCAGTGAATCTGATGCAGATTTTTCAACAGGTGCTTAAGCACATACATTTGTTCTTCCCCTCATTCTGATGTTGATGAATCCAGATTATTTTAAATGAGAGAGCACATGCCCGCAGGTGGTAATTAGCGTAATACACGCCCAAACTATATCTATATATGTGCTTTCCAGACAACCTATATATAGCCATTTGTCACTCTCTGCAAGCATATTATTATGCTCTCCAAAGATGCAGTCTCGTCTGAAAGCATAAATGCACATCTTTGATTTTTGAGTAAAGCAAGTGTGCCATTCACAAAACCAGTTGAAACAAAACAAACACCTTATATAAAGGTCAGTGACTATCTTGTTCATAGTTTGTGAATGTTTATTAAAGATTCAGTAAGGAAACTCTAATTTCAAATGTCTTTGTGTGTGTGTGTGTGTGTGTGTGTGTGTGTTTTAATAATCATCAGTAAACCAGCAGATTTACCAATCTCTAATAATTTAAATAACTCAGATGTTGTTTGTTTTTCACAAAGAAGTGGCACACTTTCATTCCGTTTTTTGTTCCTTGTTTTTTAGATTTCAGTCATGTTTACATTCTTGCTCTGGGTCAGAAGATCAGGGGCCCGTTCTTCGTACGTCGCTAACTCAGCTGATTGTTGACGATTTGGCATGATCTTGGATTGTTTGGTTCTTCGAAGCTCATCCCGGAGTTGCTGTCATAGCAACAGGTCCTTAAGCTTAAACCTGCTCGGGAGCAGGCTTATTTAATGTAAACAGAATTAGATCGCATCTTTTTAAGCAGAATTGATACCTAAAATATGTCTGCTACCACCGCTACTTTATTACAAGAGTATCCTACTAATCCAGGGACAATAATTTAAAATAATAATAATTAAAAAAATTATTTAAAGATAATATAATAATGTTGTGTAGTCTTTAATACTATAAATAGTCAGTTTTACTCACTGAAATATTTATTTGTCATAAAATTATTACTTCATAATTGTATTCGAGTCTTACACACATGCTATACAGATAATGTAGAGTCGTGCATTCGAGTGGTGACATATTATGGGAGTGGCTTGATGGAGCGCAGGAGATACAGATAACATGATCTTGACCCTTAAGAAACTAATGCTGTCACGTAGCATCTGTTAAAATATAAAATTAAATTAATTGCTAATTACTACATTGAAATAAAAATGTAAAGCCTGTACAAATATTAGAAATTGTGAATATAAATAATTGGGAATCATGTAAAAATTTTTTAAAGAAATTTGTCAAGTTTTTCGTCAGGTGACTTTTTTAATTATATGATGTCATTACGTTGCTGTCTTGCCGCCAGCCAATCGCTGCATTGCTGATC
>NW_015505283.1:53108-61230 GCF_001515645.1 Sinocyclocheilus grahami | reverse complement strand
AATAGCAGGCGGCCTAAGAAGGAACCAGCTGAAAAAAAAAAAAAAAAAAAACTCTCCATCATCAAGAACTACGTGCTGCAGGCCACAGACTCAGATTCCGTAGTTCACTGACCTCTTATTATATGCACGTTGCCAGAAACAGTGGGTCTCATTCTCTTATAATTGCGTCTACATTTTCTTATCCTCAGTGAATCTGATGCAGATTTTTCAACAGGTGCTTAAGCACATACATTTGTTCTTCCCCTCATTCTGATGTTGATGAATCCAGATTATTTTAAATGAGAGAGCACATGCCCGCAGGTGGTAATTAGCGTAATACACGCCCAAACTATATCTATATATGTGCTTTCCAGACAACCTATATATAGCCATTTGTCACTCTCTGCAAGCATATTATTATGCTCTCCAAAGATGCAGTCTCGTCTGAAAGCATAAATGCACATCTTTGATTTTTGAGTAAAGCAAGTGTGCCATTCACAAAACCAGTTGAAACAAAACAAACACCTTATATAAAGGTCAGTGACTATCTTGTTCATAGTTTGTGAATGTTTATTAAAGATTCAGTAAGGAAACTCTAATTTCAAATGTCTTTGTGTGTGTGTGTGTGTGTGTGTGTGTGTGTGTGTGTTTTAATAATCATCAGTAAACCAGCAGATTTACCAATCTCTAATAATTTAAATAACTCAGATGTTGTTTGTTTTTCACAAAGAAGTGGCACACTTTCATTCCGTTTTTTGTTCCTTGTTTTTTAGATTTCAGTCATGTTTACATTCTTGCTCTGGGTCAGAAGATCAGGGGCCCGTTCTTCGTACGTCGCTAACTCAGCTGATTGTTGACGATTTGGCATGATCTTGGATTGTTTGGTTCTTCGAAGCTCATCCCGGAGTTGCTGTCATAGCAACAGGTCCTTAAGCTTAAACCTGCTCGGGAGCAGGCTTATTTAATGTAAACAGAATTAGATCGCATCTTTTTAAGCAGAATTGATACCTAAAATATGTCTGCTACCACCGCTACTTTATTACAAGAGTATCCTACTAATCCAGGGACAATAATTTAAAATAATAATAATTAAAAAAATTATTTAAAGATAATATAATAATGTTGTGTAGTCTTTAATACTATAAATAGTCAGTTTTACTCACTGAAATATTTATTTGTCATAAAATTATTACTTCATAATTGTATTCGAGTCTTACACACATGCTATACAGATAATGTAGAGTCGTGCATTCGAGTGGTGACATATTATGGGAGTGGCTTGATGGAGCGCAAGAGATGCAGATAACATGATCTTGACCCTTAAGAAACTTTAATTAATGCTGTTACGTAACAAATCTGTTCAAATATAAAATTACATTAATTGCTAATTACTACATTGAAATAAAAATGTAAAGCCTGTACAAATATTAGAAATTGTGAATATAAATAATTGGGAATCATGTAAAAATTTTTTAAAGAAATTTGTCAAGTTTTTCGTCAGGTGACTTTTTTAATTATATGATGTCATTACGTTGCTGTCTTGCCGCCAGCCAATCGCTGCATTGCTGATCGTGGTTTAGAGTATCGATACATAACCCCTTTTAAACCAACCCATGAACGCGCAATTATCTCAAGTAACTCAGTCCAGTCATACTAATCATCAACAACAGGTGCGTTCGAAGAACCGAATTAGCCAGATCCTGATTAGCGCGATGATATCATCTTGGATGTGACATTTCATCTCAGATGTAATAAGCGACGTACGAAGAACGGGCCCCAGGAGGGTAGTCTGTAAAATAAAATAATAAAATAAAAATGTGGTTTTAAAATAAAAGCAAAATTGTGATGTAAGAATTTTTAATAGATAAAGTCATGTTCCAGGCATGCTTTCAATTACCTCAGTCAGTCAAACATCCGACCGACCAGTCGACCACCGAGCCAACCAACCGACCAACCAGTCGACCAGTCGACCAACCAATCAACAAGTCAACCAGTCAATCAGTCAACCAGTCAATCTGTCATTAAATAAAGTTATTAAATGTGGAATTTAGCCATGTGCTTGAAATGGAAGTCTATGGGGAGGATTAGTGGGTTTAGAAGCCGAAATCTAAAAAAAGAATGTTTGTTAAAGAATTTGCATAATTTTTTTTAGAAATGTTGACAACACTTTATTGTAAGGAAAAATTCTCACTATTAACTAGTTGCTTATTAGCATGCCTATTATTAACATATTGACTGTTTATTAGTACTTATAAAGCACACATAATTCAATTTCTGCATGACCATGTTCTACATGCCTAATCCTACCCAGTACCTAAACTTAACAACTACCTTACTAACTATTATTAAGCCGCAAATTAGGAGTTTATTGGGGCAAAAGTCACAGTTAATGGTTTATTAATAGCGAAAATTGGATCTTAAAATGAGGTGTGACCAAAATGTTTGTTAAATTATATACTTGCCAGTAGGGCTGCACGATTAATCGAATGCGATTGTCATGCACATTTTGTTAGTAAAGCCGGTTCTGTAATCAGCAGTAAATCATCATCACATGCTTTCAGATGGAGCAGCATTTAGTACACATAGCCGTAGTTCACTGACAAGTTACGCAAAAAAAATCGCAGATGATTTTATTGCGCGATTATGAAATCAAAGAAATCGTTCGCGATAATGACAGCTGTTTGCATAGCTTCTCGGTGAACTACAGTTCAGTGTAGTAAATGCTGCTCCATCTGAAAGCATGTGAAAATACCACATTTAATAACATATTTTTACTCCAAACTCACTTCATAACATCGAGTGTTTGAAATAAATCCTTCTGTGAGATGATGTGGCACAGAATAAGGCACGCAACATATTTCATAGTATTCGAAGCAGTGATAAAGGCATTGCATTATAAATATACTTTATTTTAATGAAAATTATAATAATAATAATAATAACTCCGATAAACCATATATTGTCAAAATAGTGTGTTTATTAGTCACGTTGAATCAATAAAAGCAGTTAAATCTTCTGTTTATCCAGCTACTGCTATAAGCATTTTCTGGGTTTCTTCTGCGAGGTGTATTTGGAGTTTCAGCGCGAGAGCGCCCTCTGGCCTTTGGATGGAGATTTACTGCTGATCACAGAACCGTGCTTCACTGAAAGATACGCATGCCAATCACAGCTTCTGTCGAATCGCGATTTCGATTCCATTTCGATTTATCGTGCAGCCCTACTTGCCAGGGTTAAATTGTCAATAGATGATTAGATACTTGTATTTTTAACATTAGTTTAAGTGCTGTACTTTCCCCAAAGGGTTTTATCTTTAGTCCATTATGTGCAAAATAAGGGATGAGCCAAAATTATTTTCTGTGTTTCTGTGATACTGTTCATAAAAGTTGTATACTCCTTTACCAAAAAATAGTAATAGGCTATTTCTTGATAAGTGCAGTGTTGTATAAAGTACCTGAAAGCCATACTCAAATAAAAGTACAGATATCTTACCAGAAAATGACTTTGGTAGAAGTTGAAGTCACCGTTTAGAATATAACTTGAGTAAAAGTCTTAAAGTATGTGATATTTATTGTACTCAAGTATGAAAAGTATTTTTTAAATTTTAAACGTACTTAAGTATTGAAAGTAAAAGTACAAGTAAATGCAAAATGGAAAAGAAGCAAATAAATATACAGTGGGTACGGAAAGTATTCAGACCCCTTTAAATTTTTCACTCTTTGTTATATTGCAGCCATTTGCTAAAATCATTCAAGTTAATTTTTTTTCCTCATTAATTCATACACAGCGTGAGCAGCAAGATTGTGTTTAACTTTTTCTTCCAATTTGTATTTTTGGGTAAGAATAAGAAGCACTTCATCCGGAACTTAATGTCTTTCATTCCAACATAAGAAAACATTTCTAGAATCTGCATCTGAAATGGCATTTAGATGTATTTACACAGTTTAATATATCTCAGAGGATACATGGATGCATTTAACCTGCAGTTACAGATGAATAAATAGTTTTGTTTTTAACATATTTGAAATGATTTTAAAACATGAAAAAAATTGTCGAAATGTAAATTAAAACCACCAGTAGGTGACAGCAAGTGACTGACGAATGAGTGAGTCATTGAGCTTCAACAGATTCGTTCAAACCGCTGATTCATTCTGGAAAAAAGCATTTGACTGTGTAAATGAGTGAATATTTCTAGAATCTGCATCTGAATTTCTGAAATAGCATTTAGATGTATTTACACAGTTTATGGATCTAGTTTATGGGTCATGGATGTATTTAGACTGCAGTTACAGATGCATAAATAGGCCTAATGTTTTGTTTTTAACATAAAACGTTGAATACTGATATTTGAAATAATTTAAAACATGAAAAAAATTGTCGAAATGTGAAATTAAAACCGCCAGTAGGTGTCAGCAAGTGACTGTTAATGAGTGAGTCACTGAGATTCAACTGATTCATTCAAACGACTGATTCATTCAGGAACAAAGCATTTGACGTGAATACGGTACTCTTTGTGTGATATAGATTAAGTTAACTATAAATTATGTAAATATAAAAAGTGTACAGAAATATTTTTGCCATCTACAATTTAGAATGCCTTACATTTTGAGTTTTAATAGACTAATAAATCAATATGCCTGCACTCTGTGTGTGATTTGGTGATATAGCCTACTTGATAATGTTAGATTGCACATCATTACAACAACACTTACCATATTATCGCAGATGATGCTGTATCGCACACTCCAGACTTGACTTGAATGGAAAATGAATCATCCGCGGTTGTGCGCGCACTTGTTTGCACATGAGCAAAGGTGTTCTTTTTAGGAGTCTAACTTGCAAACGCCAGACCACTGATTCGTCAAACCTGCTTTCCTGCAGTCTGTGTTCTTCTGACTATTTTGTAGTAAGTAACGAATATGCTTCGGGGAAATGTATCAGACTAAAAGTATACATTTTAATTAGGAAATGTAGTGGAGTAAAATTAAAAGTTGGCTGAAATATAAAAACTCAAGTAAAGCACAGATACTCCCAAAAAAATACTTAAGTACTGTAACGAAGTATTATTACTTCGTTACATTACACCACTGGGTAAATGTAATCTGAGACCAAATGCAGACACACTATTGCCATATTTGAAAGACTCATAAGTGCTTTTTACTTTGCTTTGTGTGCCAACAAATGCTGCTATGAAGATAAGCACCTCTTGCATAAAAAATAAAAATAAAAATCAGATACAGGCTAATAATTTTCCCATTGCACTATTTTCAAAGCCATGTATTTCCCAGACCTCTTGTTAACGGCTGATTACTTGGAAAATTGTGTTGCACTATCCTTGGATCTCTCAGCAGAATCCTGTTAGGGAATTCTCAGCAAGCTACGAGCGTGAGATAGTGGGAGAGATTACGTTTAACTCACATCCTCCCCCTCATCATTAACAAGCTTGTTAGACTGGATGTTTTAATGATGGAATTCCAAACTTGTTTGTTAGCCAGCTCGTTTTGGTGGCTGTTTGGAGACAAATCATGAATGAAAACATGACCCGGTGTGCTCCGTGAATAATTGTGGAATGGTGAGTCATCAGCTTAGCCACTGCTTCCTTATTTTATCTGAAGGGAGCTTGTTAAGGACTTAAAAAAATTTATAAAAGCACCCACCAGTGAAACAAAGTTGACATCGCTCTACTTCCTTTCTGGTGGATGGCTTGATGTCTACATGACACTCATGGAGTGTGGTAGATGTGTGAGTGAAGTGGCTGATGTGGTGTAAAAAGGGTGAATCACTCTCACTAGTTAACATGACTTAGGCTGCTACCCATCGCCCACATCAATGATGACCGCTCAATCTGATAGGGGAGGATGGATGGAGGTTATTTTTGGACGAAAACTTGGCAATTTATCTCAATAATGAGTTTTTCTTATTTGTGACAGGGCAATTGTACTGTCTAAATTTTGGTGTGTGTGGGGGTGAGTGCATGTGTCCTTCACTCTCTGCTTTTGGAACTGAATGTCAACACCATTTGAGCAAAGACTTTTGAAGGGGCAGCTTTAGAGATTTGAAGCTTTTAAAATCTAACGAGCAATCCCACTGTTTACAAGGCTGACAAGAATACAGAGAGAAAGAGGCAAATCACAGCGGAAGAAAATCTATTCCTCACACCATGTTGCTTAAAAGTGAGACTCCAAACTCAAGAGTGATAACTTTGCTCCATGTTAAAGGGATAATTTAATTTTAAAAAATTAACAATTCTGGTATCATAAACTTACACTCATGTTGCTGCAGGTCCTTGTTTTTTTCCACTATAGTGAAAAAAGAGACATTTCACAGTGTCTGTAACTCATAATGTAATAACTGCACATAATGTAATAAGTATTACATTATTATTGTAGTAAAATGTTCATAATGTAATAATTTTCTAAAAATGAAATAAAATATTGAGCTCATAATGTAATAATTATTACATTATGAGAAATGTATTACATTATAAACTGACCAAAAATATTGTAATATTGTCATAATTATATATGTATACTTATTATAAAGTATATAAGCAGCCCAGTATAAGGGAGTACCAGAAAGCTATACTCAAGTAAAAGTACAGATATCTTATCAGAAAATGACTTTGGTAGAAGTTGAAGTCACCGTTTAGAATAGTACTTGAGTAAAAGTCTTAAAGTATGTGATATTTATTGTACTTAAGTACGAAAAGTATTTTTCAAATCTTAAGCGTACTTAAGTATTGAAAGTAAAAGTACAAGTAAATGCAAAATGGAACAGAAGCAAATAAAACATATATAAAAAATGTTCATAGACAGCTTGAGTAGTAAGATTGTGTTCAGTTTTAACTCTTTCTTCCATTTTGTATTTTTGGGTAAGAACAAGAAGCACTTCATCCGGTACTTAGTGTCTTTCATTCCAACATAAGAAATCATTTCTGGAATCTGCATCTGAAATAGCATTTAGATATATTTACACAGTGTATGTATCTCAGAGTGGACATGGATGCATTTAAACTGCAGTTACAGATGCATAAATAGGCCTAATGTATTGAATATTGATATAAGAAATGATTTAAAACATGAAAAAATAGTCGAAATGTAAAATTAAAACCGCCAGTAGGTGACATCAAGTCACTGTTAATGAGTGAGTCATTGAGATTCAACCGATTCATTCAAACGACTGATTCATTCAGAATCAAAGCATTTGACTGTGTTAATGAGTGAATCACTGAATCATTTATTCAACTGATTCGTTCAAAAAGCTGATTCATTCAATAAGTAAACCCCCATTGCCCAGAGACGCAAAACAGTGCTGTGCTCTTTGTTTGGAACTATTTTCGTTAGCAAAATTTAGCAAAAACAAGCAAGATTACCTCTAAAATGTAAGTCACTTATTGCTTTACTGAACTTGTATAAAATGATTAGTAAATGTGTTCATGCTGATATCTGCAGAAAAACGGTACTCTTTGTGTGATATGTTAACTATATTAAATTATATAAATATAAAAAGCATACAGAAGCATTGTTGCCATCTCCAATTTAGAATGCCTGAAATTTAGAATTTTAATAGACTAATAAATCAACGTGCTTGCACTCTGTGTGTGATTTGGTGATACACTTGAAAATGTCAGATCGCACACCATTACAACAACACTTACCATATTATTGCAAGCGATGCTGTATTGCACACCCTAGACTCAACTTGAGTGGAAAATAATCTGCAGTTGTGCACACGCTTGTTTGCTCATGAGCAAAGGTGTTTTTAGGCATCTAACTTGCAGACACCAGACCACTGACTCGTCAAACCTGCTTTCCTGCAGTCCGTGTTCTTTTGTCTTCTGACTATTTTGTAGCAAGTAACGAATATGCTTTGGGTGAAATGTATTGGAATAAAAGTATACATTTTAATTAGGAAATGTAGTGGAGTAAAATTAAATATATTAAAGTATTATTACTTCGTTACATTACACCACTGTATATACTGTATATATATATATATTTATACACTATAGATAGATAGATAGATAGACACAGACAGATAGATAGATAGATAGACAGATAGACACAGATAGATAGACAGATAGATAGATAGACACAGATAGATAGACAGACAGATAGATAGATAGACAGACAGATAGATAGATAGA
>NW_015505283.1:36091-52988 GCF_001515645.1 Sinocyclocheilus grahami | reverse complement strand
TACTGTATATATATATATATATATATATATATATATATCAATCATGACAACTCTTGGAAGATTTTAGCATGGTGATGGATATGAAGATGTTAATGTATTTGGTCTTGGCGGAATAGATCTGCTACGCTGCTGCTGAATTGCTGCTGATGTTGGTTATTGCTGTAGTTGTAGATTATTGTTACTGCAACTTGCTACTGCCAATGCAAATAGTGATACGGTGCCGTGAGTATTTAAGACATACTGCTGCTGCATAAATAGCTTATAAAATAACCCGTAGCAGATCTATAAAAGTGGAGCTGGGGAAGGTGGAGGGTTTCAGAGAAACTCTGAAAACTCGTTGCTGGAATCTCAAGTGAATGCTAGCCAACCATATAAATGCAAGGCAGTAATCTCATTGGCTGCATATGCAGCATAAACCAATCAGCTTGTGCCAAGTCGTTTAACTCTCTGCTGAATATCATTAGTTACGTTAACAACCCGTCAGCCTGCGCCATGTAGAGTTTCATGACTGAACTATGTATATATATATATATATTAAACTACATTTGTTATTTTGTTAGACCAGCCTGGCCTCTGTCCATGTTTTTGTATAATTATGAATTTGTTTAGTAAAGAAAATATCCTACACTAAAGCAATATCCTACACTCTCAGAAAAAAGCTACAAAAGATGTCACTGTGGCTATACCATTTAAAAAGTTGCTAATATGTACAACGTTAAGTACCAATACCTTTAAGGTGCTAATATGCATTTCAGGGAAAATAAGGTACAAAAGTGTACCTTTTAAAAGGGTACTGCCCCAATGACAGTTTTTGTACGTCTTTTTTTCCTAAGAGTGTACAGGTTTAGAGCAACATTACAGTATATATACTATAATGTTAGTTTTTGGAGTTGTGTGTATGCGTCCCCTTTACGATCCCTCTGTTTTTCCCTCTTTTTTGTAATAGGATTGAAAGCCAAAATGAGGGCTTTGAATCAGCAGGCAAGCATTTAACAACATAAAACACTAATATTAGATCATTTTGAATGGTTAGAATGAGCAATAGGTTTAATTATAATTTTTTTAAACTGGGTTTTCCTTATTTTTTTCCTGCGTCAAACAAATGACACCCTCATGTTCTTTGACGCACATGCATGGCACCATGTCAAGCTACTGTTTTTTTTACTGCATTGTTATATTTAACAGTAGGCGATGAGTAAGCCTACATAAAATCTGCACCCACAGAACTCTGCAGAAAGACACAGAACTGGAACAGCCATAATTCACAAAGCCATCCCTCACTCTTTGTGTTTTATAAAATATTTTGGCTTATTAATTTTAGCTACTGATAAGTGTCTAGGGTACAATGGGGGGGCTATACATGTTTTATGTATATGTTTTAAATTAGCAGATGTTTCTATTTATTTCCTCGGTAACACTTTAGAATAGGGAACACTTATTCACTATTAACTACGACTTTTCCCTCAATAAATTCCTAATTTGCTGCTTATTAATAGTTAGTAAGATAGATGTTAAGTTTAGGCATTGGGTAGGATTAGGGATGTAGAATAAGGTCATGTAGAATAAGGCATTTATATGTGCTTAATTAGTACTAATAAATGGCTAATATTCTAGTAATATGCATGCTAATAAGAAACTAAGAGACCCTAAAATAAAGTGTTACCATTTCCTCTAATAACACATTAGATGCCTCATCAACCTGTACATGCTAAACATATATGTAAATATCTTAAAGCTAATAATGCTACTTCCCCAACAAACACCACCATTTCAGATTTTGATGAATGATGTTGGATTTAGATAACTTTCACACAGTTCTAACAATCCCTCTGATTACATCTGGTGTTTACTGCTGTTTGTTGTGGAAAGTGTGGCCTTTGCTTCCATTTAACCATCTCTAAATCCATTTCACAGAATTCTTCAGATTTTTTCAACGCCCGTAGAATCTGTCTGGGCCTATTGTTGAGGAAGTCACATCATACATACACAAGAATGTTTTCGAATTGAAAGAGATGCATGAAGATGTGATCATCTACAACATATGTTAAATGTTTTTTAAATCTACTGTTTAATTGATTTCCTATAGGCATTGCAGGTAATTATATTTTTATGAAAACATGAGGGCTTGTCCACCTTATTTAGCAATATAGAAGTAAGCTATTTTCTATAAATGTGAAAGACTTGCGCATCATTAGGTAAATAACTAGAAGAACCAGAAAGTGCTGTAAACCGTAATTAAGACTTTTTGCACTACAAATAGGTTTGTCTATAATTATGACAAAAGATCAAAATAATATAAGAAAAAGTATAACAAGCTGTTTTGTACTGCTTGTTTATATATAAATATTTTATGTTTTAACCAACCTGGTCTCATGGCAAAAACGTACCCGGGGGCACATTTTCGCGAGACGCGAAATACGTACCAATAAGTACATATCACTGCAGTTTCCAAAATAAATGAACACTAGAGGCAGTAAAACTCCGACACCTTTTATTCCTTTTCACACACATTTACAGAGTTTCGATTAATAAAGCGGAATTTTTGCACAATTACGTAAAGAATATCATGTTATGACTTCAAAACAATTTTAATATGCTGGGAGATTTGAAAACTGATGCTTTTGAACGTTAGCACCGCACATATCCAGCTTCATATCAATGGGTTTTCATCGACAGTAGGTTTGTTCGGTAGCTCACGGAGTACGGAGACATACTTGAGAGGCGAGGAGCTCCGGTTTGAATCCCGTGTAACTACGGTTCGACAAAACGGTTCAAATCTACATATAAGTAAGTTCAAATGAGACGGTTGCATCAACAAACACGTTTTTATATCAGTTTTGCATTTGTTAACACTATCGGGTAGGTTTAGGGTTGGGTTTGGTGTAGGGCAAATTTCCAACACGATAGAGCATTAACTTTTAGCAACAGTCCCCGGATATTTGAATTCTGAACTGCCGCAATACGTACCTGAAGCAACGTAATAAAAACACAGCAATGCGAACCTATATCAACATAATAAAAACGTGCCAGGGTTCATGTATTGAACCCGTGTTTTAGCGCCACACAGTGGACATTTGTCTTTGAAACTGCAGCGAAACGTGCAGTAAGGTACGTAAAAACGGTGTTGCAGAAAAGCACCCAGAGGTACGTATTTTTATGAGACTGGGTTGGTTTTAACAGTATTTTTGATTAAATAAATGCAGCCATGGTGACCGTAAAAGACATGTTCAAAAAAATCTTACTAACCTAAATCTTTGAATGGTAGTGTATTTAATGTACATTTAAAGTATATCACATTTAGGTGACATTTTGCACTTTATTCCCTATAATATTAAAATGCCCCATAAGTAACATCATATGTGCATCATATTTAAATAGGTACATATCACTGATAACATTTTAGGGAAAGTAGTGCTTCAACTTATGATGCTTATGATATTTTAAAGCAATCACCACTGTGCCACACCAGTAGTATTTAGAAAAAATAGCTTGTATCCTGAAAAGCAAAGCTATTTGTACAACAGCTGGGCTTGCTACTAAAAAATGTGGCAGTCAAACCTGTTAGAAAATGCGGTCAATCCCAGACACTGGCTGAATGCAGCCATAGAGTATTGGGGCAGATTGAGAGTGACTGGTCTGACATCCTTAATGCCTGTAAATCACTCCATAAAAATATGGATTACAGGCTTTGAGACTGTGCACTGCTGGTGTTTACGGACTCTATGAGTGATATGGTACACACACACACTCACATAAAACCCTCAGGTGGGCACACTGTTGCTGTGTGTGTGTGTGTGTGTGTGTGTGTCTGTGAGAAATAAGCAGGCCATGTGACAGCAGTTGCTGTATGTCCCGAGTGTTCCGCTTTGTGACTGTGTGCTCTCGTGCTGTGCTAAGCCTCTCCGTGGTGATAATGGGAGACAGGGAGCGGAGTGAGGGGACAAATTCAGAATGAGAGGAAGTGATGAAGCATTCTGTCGGCCCCCTGTCGGCCCACAATCCTGAACGGCCTCTGATGGCTGTATTTATTGCCGGCCCACTTCCACCTCCTCTCTGATAACACGCATTGACAAACTCGCTCTCCCACACTTGCTCACCACACACACAAAAAGAGACAGAAGACACCTCAACGGCAGCTGTGAAATGACACATATGCCCCCTCCCTCCTTCCTGTCTCTGCTTCTTGCTTTCCGTTTTCACCTCAAATCACCTCTCAATGTTTCTTTCAAGGTCTGAATACAGCCCCTGTTCCCTTTTGTGGATTACTATTATTTTTTTCAATAAGATGTTTATTCATTCAATACAGTACAGTGTTTTACTCGCAAGGTGGTCTATAAAACATTAGGGCCAGATTTACTAAACGGGTCAAATTAGCGTTAGAGCGCAATTCCATAAAAGCGCCGATGGAAGGGTAAATACTGCGGGTGATTTACTAACAATGCATGCAGATCCTGATTTTACTAAGTGCAACATGTTCCTGGATCAACATCTTTGCTGACCCTGGAACGACATTGTGATTAACCAATCAGATTTGAAGAACCAGTTTATAGTTTTTGTGAAGTTTAGGCTTACAATCAGTGTTTGGTGCTTGTACATCAGTGTCATTCATCTATCATTTCCTCTGATTTTAGGGATTACTCATGGTTAAGGTTAGGTTTAGGTGTTGGGATATGGCCAAGACTAAATTTTTGGATTAAAATGTTGTTCCAGGGTCAACAAAATATGTTGACCTAGGAACACATCTAACTCAGCAAAATCAGGACGTGCAACAATGCGCACATTAAAAAACAGATGCAGCCAGATCATTTCCATAATGACCAGAGCAATCTACCAAGAGCAGTACAAATTACAGCCTGTTTAAGACATGCTTTTTTTGGGCATTAAATAATGGTGCAAATACCAGTAATTTGACGGGCGCAAACATTAGTAAATTGCATTGCTTGATTCATTTTAATACTCTCCTCCCATAAATTTTGCATCTGAAATGGAAACTACAAATGCGTAGGTAAGGTCTGGTGCAAAAATAACTGTGTCCACGCCTTTCGGTTTAGTTCTGCAGGCAATTTTTATTGACCCAATCACTATAAAATAAAATAAAAAATTAAATTAAACAAAATAAAATTTAATTGAATAAAATTGATTAAAATAAAATAAAAACTCAATAAAAACTCAAAATAAAAACGGAATAAATAGTAGTAATATGAGCAGCAGTAGTAGTAATTATAAATAACAATAATACATATATAATAACTTATTACATACAATATTGTAATTATAATAATAATAATAATATTAATACATTTAATGTATTATTATTTTTACAGCAATATTTATTATTATTTATTATTATTATTATTATTATCATCATCATTATCATCATCATCATTATGTATTATTATTATTATTATTATTATTATCATCATCATCATCATCATTATTTATTATTATTGGCCTGTTTTTATTACTGCTATTTTAGCCATCTCTTTACATTTTTGTGCACACACCAAACTGTGGCCAGTCCATGGGTACAGTCTGCCAGAAAGACGTCTTTCAATTAAATCTTTTATTTAATTGATTTATTTAGCTGTCTGTTAATTTGCTTAAATTTGTTTAACTAGCACAACGAGTTCCAAAAATGGTCACTTTTAAGTTTATCGCTCTCACTTTTTGCTCTATCAGTCTCTCTCAATTTCTCTCTCGGTGTACTTTCAGAGCTCATTTTTATGGTGAAGGTTTTTTATTACCCATGTTACATTAGGGTGATGTTTGATCCATAATTGACCTCAAATTTTTCTCTTGTTCAAAAACAATTAATATTATCAAGAGTCACTTGTACAGCACTACAGCTCTTTCAAACTGTGCTTTTATTGGCCTATTCTAAACTGCCATGCCATTAAACATAAACATTAAATGTACAGTATATCCTAAGTTAAATTAAATGTATTTCACATACATTTTAAATGTTGTTTGTGGAATGACTGCTGAAATAAAAGTATTTCATATTCAAAGTTAATCCAGTTACTACTTAACTGCAGAATATGTGCATATGCTATCCATTAGAGAACATCTATCTATGTATGTAGTACTTATATGACTTCATTAGCAGGTTTCAGTACTAGTACTTGCTTCAAATATTTATTACATCCTGAAACATTGGGATTGAGTACATTTTATAAATAGAGTTGTGTCCTCTTGCCCCTTCCTGTCCAGTCACATGATTAGCAGAGGAACAGACAGCTGTCTAATTGTGAGTGACAGACTGATCAACCTGAGTTAATCAACCGCTGTGTTTCTTATATGAGTGACCTGTCAGTCCATCCAGTCATGATGGAAGCCTCTGTGGCAGCAAAACCTGAGGCTGGAAAGGTTTAACAGAACTAAGCTGTTGTTTAATTACCTTCTGAGAATTCAGATACATCTGTTTTGGCCAATCAGATCACAAGCGGACTCTGCTAAATACAGGTTTTGTGATCACCCCACTTTATAGTCTTATTTGGTGTGAAAGAGAAATATCATGTTTCCAAGTTGAATGAAATGAGAAATTACCAGCAGCATTAAAAATTGGTGTTATTTTTTTTTGTGAACCGTGCAAAGCAAAGAAAAAAATTCTAAATTGAAAAATGTAGGCAAATATAGTCAAAACAAAAATAATCAAAGTAAATATCTCCCAGGATCTGAGTGAGCATGAGCAAGAATTAGCAAAACATTGTCTGGGCTCAAAATCAAGAAGCACATCAATGTTTTATTGCTGCCAAAAGTAATTAATCTTCCCGCTCTATGGAAATTAATCGGATTATTTGGCCACGTGGCCCGGCAAATTTCATCTTCCATCTCATTCCTCCCGCAGGCTTGGCCACCTCGCCCACCTCAGTCTCTGCTTCAGAAACAACGCAATCTTTTTCAGCGGAGACATCTGTCATTATCTCCACAGGTCCTCACACTTTCTTCTGCACTTTTAGAGTTTAGCTTGCATATCCTGCCTGGATCTACAGAAATGCCTAATAATAAACTTATAATCATATGAAATGTTTAAAACTTTGCAATGTTTTTCGCTTAACGGTGTAGTTAACTTCAAATTGGAAATTGTCATTTATTCACCCTCATGTCGTTGCATACCGGATACTTTCTTCCGTGGAAAAGAAAATGTGGATTTTTAAATACCTTGTCTTCTATTTTCAGTATAATGAAAGCGAATACATTTTGCGGCTGCCAAAATGTCAAAAAAGCACCTTAAAATTATCATACTGTAAATGTGGTCCATATGAGTCATATTTTGAAGCTATGAGGCATAAGAAACTAAACTAAAAGGCAAGTTGTTATTCACTAAATGATTTGGAATTCATTTGGGATAAGCACACACATTTTCTTGAATATTATTATTATTAGCATCTATTTTAAATTAGTGTGTATGTTGTATGTGTACGTGCTGAATTATATTTGTACAGCATGTTTGTCTACTTTATTTTATTTTATAATTTTTTATTTATTTTTGTTGTTTGTCTTTGTGATTTTGAATTAAATTGTATTTGATGCTGCAAAAAAGAAATAAAGAAACAAATTGTATCGGGACAATAAATATGATGATTATAACTGCTCCATATCTTATTTGTCTTTTTTATTTTATTTTATTTTTGTATATTTGTGTCTTTGTAATTGTGAAATTTATTTTATGTGATGCTGTAAAAAAACTGCCCTGTGTAGAGACAGTAAATATTATTATTATTGTTGTTATTGTTATTAGTGTTATTTACAACAGCAGCAACTACATTATTATTATTATTATTAACTCTGGACATTGTTATGTGCAATATGCTTAAACTGTAGCCAGTCGGTCCATGTGTGTGTGCTGTATTGTTATTGTCACTTTTTTTGGGCTGTCTATTAATTTGCTTAAATTCGTTTAACTGGCACTTCAAAAGTTGTTACATTTAGTTAAATCATCTACACGAGGGGCATTTTAATTTATTTTCATTTATTGGTGAACTATCCCTTTAATTCCACATCTTTGTAAAAATGCAAGGATTGTAGCATGTGAAGTGTGATTTCTGTAGTCCTCATGCATGATGTAGATGATGACATTTGATGCTGTATTCGTGACATGATGGTACTGTAGATGATTCCATTGCGCAGGTCTGCTCTCTCATTGTGCACGCTGTGTAGAGGGTGAACGGGTCGACACACGCTTTCTCAATGCATTCTTTAACATTTTAACCGTGTTACACACCCCTCACAAAGTTATTATGAATGTCAGCAGCCAGTGCAGATGACTGAGTGGTTCGCGAGGACTGATTCATGGCATGAGTAGTGTAGCTGTGTCACAAGGGGTTTAATTCATGCTCGCACTCACACACACAAAGTACATGTCACTGTGGGGTGAAATCGTGCCACAGATGCCCCATATTAGTTCACACCTTCAGCACTTTGCTAATGAATGTAACTGACACACAGTCCAAGTGCACTGATGAAGTAGCACATGCGCCTCTGTTAATTGCGCACCAGGCCCCAGGAGTTTGATAGGTCACAGTTTAGAGGGGTCAGGACTGACTTCATTCAAGTAGATCTACAGGTGCATCTCAATAAATTAGAATGTTGTGGAAAAGTTCATTTATTTCAGTAATTCAACTCAAATTGTGAAACTCGTGTATTAAATAAATTCAATGCACATAGACTGAAGTAGTTTAAGTCTATGGCTCTTTTAATTGTGATGATTTTGGCTCACATTTAATAAAAACCCACCAATTCACTATCTCAACCAATTAGAATATGGTGACATGCCAATCAGCTAATCAACTCAATTTTTAAGAAAAAATGTATTGAGATGCACCTGTATCAGAAAGAGAATCAGAATCAGAAAGAGCTTTATTGCCAAGTGTGTTCACACGCACACAAGGATTTTTTCTTGGTGTTAGGAGCTTCCAGTACAGAAAATACAAACAAAGTGCAGACATACATAAAATGAGAGAATAGACAATAAATTATAAATAACAATAGTAATAAAAGTATACAGAAAAAGGATAAATGTCCATAGACAGAACTGTGAATGTGCATATGTGCTATTTACAGATGAAGGTTTAATGAGTTATTTACAGATGTGCAGTACTGAGGTGTTTTATGTGTTGTTCAGGTGCGATATGGCCTTGGGGAAAAAACTGTTCTTGTGTCTGGCTGTTTTGGTGCACAGCGCTCTGTAGCGCCGGCCAGAGGGCAACAGTTCAAAGAGAGAGAGGGCTGGGTATGGGGTCCAGAGTGATTTTCTTAGCCCTTTTCCTCACTCTGGAGAGGTAAAGTTCTTGGAGGTTGGGTAGAGGGGCACCAATAATCCTCTCAGCAGTCCTGACTCTCCGTTGTAGTCTTCTGATGTCTGTTTTGGTAGCTGAACCAAACCAAACAGTTATAGATGAACACAGGACATATGCAATGATGGCCGAGTAGAACTGTTTCAGCAGCTCCTGTGGCAGGCTGAACTTCCTAAGCTGATGGAAGAAATACAGCCTCTGCTGGGCCTTTTTCACAATAGAGTCAATGTGATTGTCCAACTTCAGGTTCTGAGAGATGGTGTTGCCCAGGAACCTGAATGACTCCACTGCAGTCACAGTGCTGTTCATGATGGTGAGGGGGGTTCCTCCTGAAGTCCGCTATCATCTCCACAGTTTTGAGAGTTTTTAGCTCCAGGTTGTTAAGACTGCACCAGACAGCCAGCTGCTTAACCTCGTGTCTGTAAGCAGACTCGTCTCCGTCATTGATGAGGCCGATGACTGTAGTGTCGTCCGCAGACTTCAGGAGCTTGACAGAGGGGTCCTTTGAAGTGCAATCATGTGTATACAGGCAGAAGAGCAGTGGGGAGAGAACACATCCCTGAGGAGCTCCAGTGCTGATCGCGATAGTCCTGGATGTGAGTTTGCCCAGCCTCACTAGCTGCTGCCTGTCTGTCAGGAAGCTGGTGATCCACTGACAGATGGAGGTGGGCACAGAGAGCTGTGTGAGTTTGTCTGAGAGAAGGTCAGGCATGATGGTATTGAAGGCTGAACTGAAGTCCACAAATAAGATATTGCGTTATTCCCAGTTTTGTCAAGGTGTTGCAGGATGTAATGCAGTCCCATGTTGACTGTGTCATCCACAGACCTGTTTGCTCTGTAGGCAAACTGGAGAGGATCCAGCACCTTCAGGCAGGAGCGTAGATCACGCGGGGGACGTGGAGGACGTGTCACCCCCACTTTTAATATGATGTAAATTCGTCCCCTGCACCATTTCAGGCAAGTGTGTTTGCATAGAGGTTTTCAAAAGCTGGTGTGAATAAATATAGATTTAAATTTAAAGAGACAGGATTGTCTGTGCATGACCTGATGGTTTTATTCGGACCCAGAATAAGACAAGATGAACATCACGGAGCGCAAAACACTCCATGCAGTGTATGTTTCATTCATACTCGAAGCCAGAAGGCACTCTGTGCAGAAAGTCATACCAGGAAATCCCTAATATGGACAAAAGTGTCTATGGCTGTATAAAAACAGTTGTTTACTTTTCACAGAAAAACAGAAACGTTTTTGAAACATGAAGACATTAAACATATGATTGCAACAATATATGGTTTATTTGTGTTTTTCCAAGTCATCTCCAGGTAATAAATAAAGTATATGAACAATGCAGTGCTAATTGACATAGTATTCATTACAGTATAGAAACTATTCTGCCTTATTATGTGATAGTGTTTGTAGTATATAAATGAATCCTTATTATTGATTATTGTCCAGCAGTGTATCTAATTTCTTAGCCAATTAAAAGCTAGAAGTAAGAAAATAATTAAAGTTGCCTATTCACTACGAGTCAAAAGGTTTTGAACAGTAAGATTTTTAATGTTTTTAAAGAAGTCTCTTCTGTTCACCAATTTATTTGATCCAAAGTACAGCAAAACATTAACATTTTGAAATATTTTTACGATTTAAAATAAATGTTTTCTATTTAAATATATTTTAAAATGTACAAACCCAATTACAAAAAAAGTTGGGACACTGTACAAATTGTGAGTAAAAAAGGAATGGAATAATTTACAAATCTCATAAACTTATATTTTATTCACAATAGAATATATATAACATATCAAATGTTGAAAGTGAGATTGACATTGATTTTGAAATGTTGTAGCATCTGTGTGTAATAATACACACTATATATTCTCTTTTTATATGACAAATACTCTGTAACCTCAGTTAACAAGCCATATGAGGACCCATGGACCCTTCCCCCCGGAATGCGTAACACCCCAGGAAGTCGAACAGGCCACTTTGTTGCATGGCAACCAACGCTGATATCACTGGGTTTATTGGCCAAAAGTATGTAAAGCAGGGAAAATCCCTGCTTGTCCCAAGGAAAAGCAGAGTAGAAATGGACTGTGTTCTAGTTAATTCATAGAAAAACCGTTATTTGAATGAACACACATATTTCTTCAGGCCATTGAGTATATTATTGTCATTGTGTATTTTGTCTTTGATATTCTTAGACTATTTTAGTATGCTTGTGAGAGGACCCATTCCTGATCCTCCCTTTTCACTATATGTAATCTTACCTTGTTTAGTATCTATGAATTTGCCTTCGTATGAGCCATGAAATTTAAAATCAACTTATTTTTCCCTTAAAATGATACATTTTCTCAGTTTAAACATTTGATATGTCATCTATGTTGTATTCTGAATAAAATATTGAAATTTTAAACTTCCACATCATTGCATTCTGTTTTTATTCACAATTTGTACAGTGTCCCAACTTTTTTGGAATCGGGTTTGTAATTTATTCCTGTGATTTCAAAGCTACATTTTTTAGCATCATTACTCCAGTCACATGATCCTTCAGAAATCATTCTAATATTCTGATTTGCTGCTCAAAAAAAAAAAAGATGATGATGTTGAAAACAGCAGAGTAGATTTTTTTCAGGTTTCTTTGATGCATACAAAACACAAACACTCTGAGCAAAAGTCTTCCAAAGTCACACTGTAAAGGTGTGACAGAAGTGCCTTCTGAAGTTTCATTTAGGTGTCTGTACACAGACTTAACTGAGGTGGGAGAGCAGACATATTTTTGTCTGTCCTTACACATAATTTTGAGCAGGCACAGAGCAGCCTTAACTCGTACTACATACTGTATGTAGACGATTTTTATGAATCAAAATATGAATTAAGTATAATCACTGTGAATATAGCCATTTGTGTATAAAGTTATTCTACGATTATTATTTTAAAAAGCCCTCTAATGCTTGCACTCTCTGTTCGTTTTCTAACTGCATGTTTTCTTTAAAAAAAGGTCCCTAACACTAGCTTTCTCTGTTCTTTTGTATTCTATCTACTTGTTTTCTTTTTATTTATTAGAAAAAAAGCTCTCTAACACTAGTGTTTCCTATTCATTTTCTATTCAATATGCTAATCTAAAAAAAAAAAACCTTGCTACGTGTACTGCGCTGGGCTATTCGAGACTTGTCATAGCACTTGAATATTATTGCTCTTTTGTTGGTTTTGATTGCTTCTGTTGTCCTCATTTGCAAGTCGCTTTGGATAAAAGTGTCTGCTAAAGGATTAAATGTAAATGTAAATGTGAATAGAAAGTTCAGAAGAACAGCATTTATCTGAAATATAAATATTTTGTAACATTATAAATGTCTTTATCATCGCTTTTGATCAATTTAAAGCATCCTTGCTAAATAAAAGTATTAATTTCTATAATTTTTCTAAATGTTCCAAAAAAAAAGATAATTATACTGACTCTAAGCTTTTCAATGGTATAGTGTATAATGTTAAAAAAGCTTTTCATTTAAGATAAATGCTGATCTTTGGATCTTTCTATTCATCAAATAATCCTGAAAAAATGTACTCAATGGTTTTAAATATTGATAATAATAATAATTAAAAAAGGTTTCTTGAGCAGCAAATCAGCATATTAGAATGATTTCTGAAGGATCATGTGACACTGAAGACTGGAGTAATGATGCTGAAAATTCAGCTTTGATCACAGGAATAAATTTCATTTTAAAATATATTCACATAGAAAACAGTTATTTTAAATTTCTGTCCCCCTCACTTCTGAAATGATTGCTACGCCCCTGCCTTCAGGTAGGCCAGGACCAGTCGCTCAAATGTCTTCATGACCACAGACGTGAGAGCGTCCAGTGATTTGGGGTTTTTTGGGGACCAGAATGATGGTGGAGCGTTTGAAGCAGCAGGGAACTACACTCAGCGCCAGTGATTTGTTGAAGATCTGTGTGAAGACGGGGGCCTCTCTTTCCATAATTGTGGTTATAACTATATGCATTCTTGTTTTTATTCCCCCCCCCCGTGCAGGCTATGCCCATTTTGTTGCTTAAAAAATATATATATATACACTGTATATATATATATATATATATATATATATTTACATTTCTGTCCCCCTCACTTCTGAAATGATTGCTACGCCCCTGCCTTCAGGTAGGCCAGGACCAGTCGCTCAAATGTCTTCATGACCACAGACGTGAGAGCGTCCAGTGATTTGGGGTTTTTTGGGGACCAGAATGATGGTGGAGCGTTTGAAGCAGCAGGGAACTACACTCAGCGCCAGTGATTTGTTGAAGATCTGTGTGAAGACGGGGGCCTCTCTTTCCATAATTGTGGTTATAACTATATGCATTCTTGTTTTTATTCCCCCCCCCCCGTGCAGACTAGTCCCATTTGGCTGCTCAAGAAACTATTGGAGGACCCAGAATGTCTTACGGATCCATTGACGCGGGATCTTTTGGAAGCAGAAATCCATTTGGTGGGCCCACAAGGCAGGGATACCAGCCAGTAGGTAAAGACACATTTTTTTCACACTCACAGGCAGGAGTTCTCTCTATTTATCACCAGGCATTCTTGAAAACAATATAACAATATTATAATATAAATGAGTACCTCCTCATTTACTAAAGCATGGCATTGTGCATTGATTCCTTCTCCATAAACATCATGGGATTAATAAGCCATATGGCTAATTTAGTACCGTTCTGCCTCGTCTGAGTTCTGATGTGTTTAGTAACAAGTAATACACCTCTTGTATTAAACATTTTATTCGATAGTCAATGGTTGAAGAAGAGCTTGTTAGATCATTCAAAATGTTTGAGCATTTCACCAGCTCTGTTAAATCAACAACAACAAAAAAAGCTGCAGCTTAAAATATTACATTCCTAAAAGAAATACGGAAAACTGTTCTGTTGTGGGCAGATTAAAACCTTAAGCCTTAAAGTGTTAGTGAATGCCAGGTTTTATTATATACATGACCTCAACTGATGTACACATAGTGATTAATATCAGAGCAGCATAACCAAGTACGTACATATTGGCTTACTTTTTATTTTTAGTTCACTCTGTACACATAATCTGGGTTGACCTTTCATTGACGCACTTCAGCCATAACCGTAAAACTAAACGTAACAAGCAAGGAAGGAGAACTAAGCATAATGAGATGGTGTTTACTTTTACTCACACTTTCCCTAACTATACTGTGACTAGCAAGTATGCTAAGTCATTTGCTGGTGCTCATGTCATTTCAAATGCTTTCCACATTCTTCTGTGGAACACAAAATAATAATTTCCATTATAACTAAACATATTTCTGTCATGATAACTTTCGGAGAGTTTAGCATGGCAATATACCAGTAGCGAACAGTGACTCTTGAGCCTAGGCCCTCTCCCCCTACCCTCGTCGGGGGAAAAACTAGCAGCCTAGCTTACGGTGTCCTCTTCTAAATGTCATCTTTAACAATTCCACCTCTGAAACAAGAGGCTATCCAGCCTTAAGGCAGTCGCACACTGGACGACATGTGCAGCCCCTGCACCACACCGCACCACGTCTTTAAAATTCCCCTACACATTGTTTTCCATGACTGTATGCACACCGGTGGCGCCACCGGCGACTGTCCACGGATCCCGACTCCGGGCGCTGTTCATAATCCTGCCGCTCCACAGAGCACCTCAGTGCCACTCACATCATTTTCCATTAAATTACATTATATTTGTCCCAAATTATTGTTAATGTACATAATGACTTCATCCTACGTTGGAAGATTTTTCAGCAAAACGTTTGTCTTTCTGTGGCTCTAATAAATTCCGTGATTCATTGTGCTAGAGATCGCGATTTCTCATCCCGTTTGCTGACGCGACGTGTTCAGTGTGTGATACGTTTTGCACCGGGGCACCACTGTGCTTCTCGTCCGATGTGCGACCGCAACAAAACAGCACAGCGAGAGTGACTGATATTACCAAAATAAAACCATAAAAAGTCAAATGGAAATCCTCATTACAAATGCAGCATCACACAATATGTGCACTTCAGCGGGCAAAACGTACAGACACTCCCTCCCATCACACAAAACCAACAAATGTAATGTGTTTAAGACAACACATCATGACAGCACTGACACAAAACAAATTAGCGACAGACACTTCATGACAAACAAGCAGTGTTTATAATATATAATGTTATTATTGGCTCAGCAGTCTAGTAAATGTGCTCACTTATGTTATTTGCGGCTTCCATCGTGACGTGAATAATAGCTAGTTAGTTTATCAGCATATATATTTTTTTTCTGAGAGGTCCCCACAGTGGGCGGAACTTACATCAAGTTAGTGATAACAAGGCACACCCATTTAGAGGAAAGATATGATTGGTCAATTTTTCTGTCATTTGAAATTACTCCCCCATTGATTTACTATTGCTTGGCCCTCTGTAATTTCATAGCTGGACCACCAAACACAGAGGTCCAGCTAGGTGGAAACGCTAGGCGGAAACATTCTAATATGGATAAAATGGGCGTAATTCATAAGTCAATTCACTGATTACGCAGATTTGAAGAGTTCTTTTTTTTCACAAAAGTTGTATTTATTTTATTTAGATGATGTTTGTCAAATTATGAATTGCTTAAAATGTGTAATAATTATATTTTAAAACATTTATTTAAAAAATGTAAATGTTTTTACAATAAGTTAGGCCCTCTCTGATCTAATACAGCCATGAGTCTTTTTGGGAAAGATGCAACAAGTTTTTCACACCTGGATTTGGGGATCCTCTGCCATTCCTCCTTGCAGATCCTCTCCAGTTCTGTCAGGTTGGATGGTAAACGTTGGGGGACAGCCATTTTTAGGTCTCTCCAGAGATGCTCAATTGGGTTTAAGTCAGGGCCCTGGCTGGGCCATTCAAGAACAGTCACAGAATTGTTGTGAAGCCACTCCTTCGTTATTTTAGCAGAGTGATCTCATTGGCTGCTGATGTGAAAAGAAACCAATCAGCTGTGCAGTGTGAATAATGATGTCATTATTTCAGATTGAGTTAGAACCAATCGGCCTGCGCCTCCTAGAGTTTCATGACAGAACTTTGTGATATTGCGAATGTGTACCTGCCTTAAAGGAATAAATCACCCAAAAATGAAAATGTACTCACCTTCAGGCCATCCAAGATCATCAGAACAGATTTGAAGAAATCACTTGCTCACCAATGGAACCTCAGCAGTGAATGGGGGCCGTCAGAATGAGAGTCCAAACAGCTGATTAAAAACATCACAATAATCCACACAACTCCAATCGATTAATGTCTTGTGAAACAAGAAACTGTTTCTAAGAAACAAATTCATTTTTAAGACATTTTAACTTTAAATCATTGCTTCTGAACAAAATACAAGACCATTATCCATAAAAAAACTCTTTATGTTCCTGTTCCAGATCTGTTCTGATGAAGAGCTTATTGATAGATAGATCGATAGATAGATCGATATTTTTGATTGCTTATGGAACTGTGGTGAGCATAAGAGACTTTAGAAACACACAAAGGACAGCTATGCACAAAGAACGTATATATATATATATATATATATATATATATATATATATATATATATATAATATAT
>NW_015505283.1:18484-36033 GCF_001515645.1 Sinocyclocheilus grahami | reverse complement strand
TATATATATATATATATATATATATATATATATATGCGTGTATGTAGCTACTTAAAAGCAAGAAAAACTGTTGCACACTACGCTTTCCTGTGGTTGTTGTGTAATACAGATAATGGCATGCATCACGGACTGTGTCATACATGTGAATTTAAGTGACATATTCAGTTCACATTAATTAATTTGCATGAATACAATATGTTTTACAGGAACACATTGGTACGAAAGTGAGCAGCTGAAATGCCAGTCTAACAGCATGTGCCTTTTGTTGGCTGTGTTTTTGTTAAGTAGAGTTTATGTTTTTATCAGAGCCGTGCAGGAGAAAGGGCTGTGACAAATGTAAGAGAACATCTTAAGAAAGGAAAACAACCTCTTCCTCTCACAGAACCTCTCACAATCAAAACATGCAAAAGCAAATAGCGTCTTTTTTTCACACAGTGTGACCTCGGTAAATCACACATTGTGAGATCTCTCTCTCAGTCTGAGCGCTCGTCTGCTGCCACTCCCACAAGACAACAGCGAGAGAGCGAGGCAGCTTGAGCTGTAAGAGACAGGGCTTTGATCACAGGCAGACCTGCGTTCAGGAGGTTGTCAGCTTTGCTGTGTTTGGGCTCCTGCATCGGGCCGGCTGAAGAGGGGCTCAGGCGATGATCAAAGCCGGGGTTAAGTCTCTAATGGAGTTGTCAGTCGAGCTAATCTTTCCCCACCTCTCCCCTGCCAAACCTTTTAACTCCCCTCCAGCAGCATATGCATTTCTCTGCTGTTCTCTCTCTTCCTCTAACGCTCAATCTTTCTGTGTCACTCCGTTTACCGCTGTCGTTCTCCTTCTCCTCCTCCTGTCTGTCTTCAGTCTCTTCCAGCTAAGCAGCACCAATGCCCTCTCCTGTTTTCTCTTCATCTGCTGCTTTGTTTGTTTTCTTCCTTCCTTCCTTCCTTTTCCCCTTCCTATGTCTTTCTTCCTTCCTTGCTTGCATCCTTCTTTCCTTCCTTCCTTTCCTCTGTCTTTCTACCATCACTCCATCAAGACTTCCTTCCCACGTGGAAACATCCTTTTCTTGCTTCTTTTCTTATTTGTGACCCTGGACCACAAAACCAATTCAATAATTCTAACACATACAATGTATTTTTGGCTATTGCTACAAATATACCCCAGCGACTTAAGACTGGTTTGTGGTCCAGGGTCACATTTGCTTATTCCTTTTTCCTTCTTTCTACCATCAGTTCCTTCCTCTCTCACTTTATTTTCTTCTCCTTCTTTTCATTGTCTTTCTGCAATCACATTTTAGTTTTCTTTCTTTCTTTCTTTCTTTCTTTCTTTCTTTCTTTCTTTCCTGCCATCACTGTTTCTTCCTTTCTGCCATCCCATTCTCACTTTATTTTCATTGTCCTTCCTTCCTTCAATCATTCCTGCCTACCTGCAGGCGCTGTCACAGCACAGCCTGACCATATCTGCTCCTGTCATGGTACTCACCATGTGATTTTTTTTTCTTTTCTTTTCAGTAATGGTTAACTGCACTGTTGTCTCCCTCCTCCCTCACAGCACACAGGAAAAAGGCTCTTGTCATAAGACGACCGTCTGAGTAGAACCCAGCGCATGTGGTTAGTCGGTGTCTGGATAAGGCTTCAGCCTCTGCTGTGTTCATTAGGGAGGTTTGCGGGGTGGAAAGACTAATGAAGGGACACTGAAACACCAGCAGGTACCGCACAGCCGCCATGAGTGGCCAAACCCGGGGCGTGCTCTCTGTCCACGCTGCAACGATCCAAACAGAAGGAAGAAATTAGCTCAGGTGTCGTGATTCGTTCAGAGAAGTGGAACAAACAGCGTGACACCACACACGCACATACAGCTACAAAACAAGGCCTGATTGTTTGCCTGTACTATGCCATGCCTGGGTGTGTTTGTAAGATCCCTTTTTCAGGGATCTTTGGCATTGTGAGTCTGGGTTTCACATATAAGTTCAATTACTGCACTTTTGTCTCATTCTCAGAATTGCAACCCTCTTCTCCGAGTGCAATTTCATGTAAACCATTATTATTGTCTGTAACCATATTGTATGTTACCGAGACAAAATGTGAAAAGCAAATTGACTAAGGAGTAAAGGTCCTTTCGCTCACAGAAGTAATCAAGCATTCCATGATTACCTAGAAAGGCCACGCCGTGCGTCAATGTCTTGATTGCGTTGTAATTGGTGGGCTTGGGGAGGTGGGGGTCTTTTAGTACATTTCAGTATGGATTGTGAGATTACATCAGTGTAATGAGAGCAGATTTCATAACGTTTAGCGACAAGTTAAGTGCTGAGAAAGACTGGAAATGTCAAACATTATGTGTTAAATACCCATTAACATACTTGAGCCTTGTTTTTTCTCTTTCTCTTGTAAAATGAGCAAAATGACTGTCCTTGGGTTTGTGTCCAAGCTGAATAAACCAAACCTAATTGGGTACATTATGGATTTGTCTTCACAAAAAAGGTCTCAAATGCTTGGAAAGCACATTCACATTAATTTGTACAAGTGTGTGTGTATTTGCAGAAGAAGACTCAAAGGAGGGTGCAAAGCACTGCCAGAACCTACTAATGCACTCACTGAAGCTGCTCATGCTGTGCTCGCAACCTAAAACACACAGTGACTTCTAGTGTTGATGACAGCAAGTAAACATGCGTGCAATAAGCAGTGCACTTCAGGCTTGGGTTCCAAGTATTTTGAAAAAGCGAACTAAACTGAGCATATTTTGCAGTACTAAAACATTCTGTAGTGTGCATGGAGCCTTTTTACTCTGGGGAAAAAATAATTTCCTTAATCAGTGTATTTGACTTCTCCATCCTTAAAACACCATAAATTTACTCGAGTAGCAAGGTATTAAGACATTTTCAGAAAATATATATTGAATTATTATGATTTTTTTTTGTTCTTGCCCCAGTGGGCAAGTGTTCTAGTTTTAAGTTAAATGTAAAAAAATGTTTAAAAGCCTGTGCTTAAAAAAAAAACTTAACTATTTGCCAAAGTGCTAAAACAAAAAACTGAACATAACTCAAGATACACTGCCGTTCAAAAGTTTGGGACCAGTAAGATTATTTTTTTTTTTTTAAAGAAATTGATAACTTTTACATTAATATAAAACTTTTTTTTAAAAACTATATTTTTTATACAGCAGTATATCATTCATTCATTCATTAATTCTATTTCTGCTGCTCTAACAGACATAAAAGTGATATTGCTATAGACAATTCTCAAATTTATAGAAACTATACTGTTCCATGCCATGATTGGGAATTCAGAATCTAGTATTTAAGAAAGTCATGTAATGGTTCATCACTTCATGATGCTTTATAATAATAGACAGATAAAAACTGAATTATGATTTCAGCATTTTTTGACTAAAACTATCATGTCAGTGCTTGAAGCACTCACACATGCATTGCATTCCTTAGTGAGTCATTGTGCGTCAGGCCTGGTGCTTGCACTGCGGGGATAAGGACCTGTCTCACACTGTATTACACATATCGTCTGACAGCCATCTCTGGCCTGTAAACCCATCTCTAGGCGCATCTCAGCTTTTTTACCCTCTGTTACAGCTCCCAGGCAATACATGGGATTGCGTTCTAGTGTTTGAATTTGCGTTTTTCCGATTGTGTGTGTGTGTGAGAGAGAGAGCCACATGCTGACCTCATGCATAACAAGGAGAAAGCTTTTGATTAAGTCATTTCCTGATTTGAGAGTATAATTGGACACCCTGCAGAATCTGCATTTGCAGCCTTGCCGAACAATTCAGAAAGGGCAGAAGTTAATTTGTCCTGTGTCCCAGATATTTAAGAACAATTTTCTCACCCCGGACTAGAGAAAGTGCTTTGTGGTTTTGTTTTTCCAAAGCATTTTGTCTCTGTTTATTTCCAGAGGCTCCTACTCTCAAATCCTAAAATGTACTTTCTGAGCTCTCCTAATTTCCATTACGTCTTGTTTTCTGTTGAGTGTGCACTATTTATTAAAAAAAACAAAAACAAAAAAAACAACCTAATAATGGATCACAATTAAATATGCACATATTACAATGACCCTATCAATGGTTGTTTACATTTGGAATGCTGTACAATCTAACTGCACGTTAAATTGGAAATTTTCAAGTCTATAGTCTATAATATTTTATAGTATAAAGTTAAAATAAAATTTAAATCCAGAAATATGGAAAACATCTTAAGTAGCACCTGTCCTGAATTCACTGAGGTGTTGTGTAGCAGAAACATAGCTACAAGTGCTGAATACAGCAGAAAATGTGCTTAACCTATTTGTCAACACAATCTTTTGCAATATAGGCTTTTATGCAGAAATATAACATGATGAAATTAACTACTCATCCATTGTTTGAAAAAGACATCTGTCAGCCTTAATGCAAATTACACACAGTAATGTGTGACAGGCACATTAACAGTGCATTTTGTTTAGTAAATCTGACTGAATTGCATATGTATATATATCTATGTATATATATATATATATATATATATACATATACAAATACATATACATATACATACATGTGTATACATATACAAATACATATACATATATACATATATATATATGTATGTTATTGGCTTATTTGCCAAAGTGCTAAAAAAAAAACTGAACATAACTCAAGATACACTGCCGTTCAAAAGTTTGGGACCAGTAAGATTATTTTATTTTTTTAAAAGAAATTGATAACTTTTACATTAATATAAAACTTTTTTTAAAAAACTATATTTTTTATACAGCAGTATATCATTCATTCATTCATTAATTCTATTTCTGCTGCTCTAACAGAATACATACATGTGTATACATATACAAATACATATACATATATATATATATATATATATATATATATATATATATATATATATATATATATATATATATATATATATATATATATATATATATATATATATATATATATATATATATATATATATATATATATATATATATATATATATATATATACATATACAAATACATATACATATATATATATATATATGTATGTTATTGGCTTTATATTGAAGTGTAAAAAAATCTGTATGGTTTTATTTAATATCTTCATTTTCCACATAGCATTGAATGAGTTACTTTTTTAGTAATAGTTTTGTGTTCTTATTTTCCTGTATTTAAATTGTGAGGTGTTCTAGTTTCAGATTAGATGGAACAACATGATCATTGACTGTGGCACAGACACAAAACAAATAGCAAATAGACAGACAGCACCATATGGTGATAGAAAAAAAATGTCAGAGATTCCAACGCAGAAAGTGTGTGTGTGATGGGAGTTTAGCTGAATCTAGGTCTCATGAAAGGTTGAGAGCGAATCCTGCTGGGTCTTCTCAAATGCGCACAGGAAGTAGTGACCTTGTGTTTCCCACTTCTTAGCCCACACCTACTGTATATGAAGGGATACTGCTCAATGCAGAGTGGAATGAATATGGAACATCCATCTATCACAGTGATGGAGGAGAGAGTATGAGAGTTGTGCACATAGCTGGAGGCCAGTGGAGATAACAGTAAGGGCACAAAAGGTTGTTTCCCTGAAAAATGATCCACTGAGAACAGCTTATCGCCTTTGTACTGCACGCACACACACACACACACACACACATAAACACAAATACATCTGACTGGAAGCAGTCAAATTGATAATGTCACACGCTTCTCGCTGTCATGTAAAATACACACCAAAAATATATATATATATTTATTTTTAATCTGCTCATGTTAAACTATGTCACATGGATCCCCATTTCCTTGCTCTTGAACTGGTTAATAACATAATTTATCATGTTTTAGCATTGAGAACATTTCAGTGATGATCAATGTTTATTGATGTTGCCTATACAAGTCAGCTGTACAGTCATCAACGTGTCCTGTACTGGGGCTTTGGTTTACTATGACAAGGAAAAGTTCACCTAAAAATGAAAATTTGCTGAAAAAATTACTCGCCCTCAGGCAATCCATAATGTAGATGAGTTTGTTTCTTTATTGGAACAGATCTGGAAATAATTTGGAAATTTAGCATTACATCTTGCTCACCAGTGGATCCTCTGCAGTGAATGGGTGCTGTCAGAATGAGAGTTCAAACAGCTGATAAAAACATCACAATAATCCACATGACTCCAGTCCATCAATTAACATATTGTGAAGCAAAAACCTGTGTGATTGTAAGAAACAAATCATTTTTAAATTCCAAACGGCTGTTTCAGCTAAAAAGTGAAAAAAATCCAGTTTCACTTTCTCCAGTGAAAAAGTTGTCTCATGTGAATCAGGAGAGAAATATGCACAGATCAAACACCAGTTACAAGCCCATGAAAACATCTCAAAACAGAGTTTAATAAATGTGTTGGTAGATTTTGATTTTTGGTTTGAAGACAACAGAAAACGTCTCGGGTTACTTATGTAACCATGGTTCCCTGAGGGGAACGAGACACTGCGTCCTCTAGGGGTCGCTATGGGGGGAACGCCTCGTCGTGACCCGTGTCTGAAGCCTACATTGAAAAAACACCAACTTGTTTGGCCGGCGACAGCCATGACGTCACTACCGTCGCGACTAGTACAAAATAGGCGCCGGTAGCGCACATCATCACTTCTTCGTCTTATCTGAGCATTATTATGATTATGAACTTTATTTTGGCCACAATCAGTGGCTTAAAGTTAAAACGCCTTCTTGTTGGATTTTTTTATTACAAACACTCATTTCATTTTCACAAGATGTTAACTGATAGACCGAATTTGTATGGATTACATGTTGATTACTGTGAAGTTTGAACTCTCATTCTGACGGCACCCATTCACGGCAGAGGATCCATTGCTTGAGCAAGTGATATAATGCTAAATTTAAAGTTATGTTTTCCTAATACTCTTCAATCTCAGTTTTCACTCTGCTTTAATGATAGCTGAAGCATGACTGTAGAGATAAATGAGGGTTTCGTCTCCCTCTAGCATCCTCCTGAGCAGCATCCATGAGTTCTTTGTTCTTCCTCAAGTCTCTCTACCTTATTTGTAAAGAAAAAAAAAGGTAATACTTTCTATGAAGCCCGTATTTATAATACATTATAAGGGTATTCTTAAGGCATTATAATTAATTCATAATGCATTATAAAAAAAACTTATAATATGTTATATCAACTCATGAATAAGCATAACAACAGTTATAATACATCATAATACTTACGTATTTGTGGTTATAAGTTTAAGAGTATGATTATTTATAACACAATGAACACCATATTAAATCTACTTCATTTACAGAATAATGGGACTGTATCATATATTGACCTTGTTTATTTAAGATCTGCACAGTATCTTACTCCAGCTTGTGAGTGGTTAGATGTTGAGTGTTATTTGAGGGTTTCCTGTGGAGCTAATGTTAATGAACTGATGTGAGCTTTATACTCCAACTGAAAAAAATGCAATGTTTTATATGGTTACATTGGTAACACTTTCTATGAAGCCCTCATTTATAATACATTATAAGGGCGTTCTTAAGGCATTATAATGAATGCATAATGCATTATAAAAAAACGTATACTATCAACATAATGCAATGTTTTATATGGTTACATTTTATTTTGATGGTCCCCTTAATCAATCGACTATAAGCAACTTTGCAACTACATGCCAACTAACTCTCATTAGAGTATTAGTATGCTCAAGAATGGTAGAATCTAGTATGGTAGAATAAGTTGACGTACTTGCAAAGACCCTTAATGTCAGTTTATCTGTTGGTTGACCATCAAAATAAAGTGTTAGCATATATTTACAGTAGCAGACATACTAATACTCTAATGACCGCTAGTTGATATGTAGTTGCAGAGTCACTTATCAACAGCTGTTTAAAGGGTACCATCAAAATAATCAAACTGATATTACAATAAAAATAGTTCAAAGTAAATGTGTCATATTACACATTCATCTGATCTGATATCTGAGCTTATGGCTGTTTGAGAGAAAAAAAAATGTATTATTATTATTACTACTTATAAGGGGTCTTTGACCGCTTTAAGTAAAGTAGCATAAGAAAAATGGCAAGATATGAGACTTATAATACATTATAACTATGAGAAATATAATCCATTGTAAAAGTGGATGCAACGTGTTCATTGTGTTATAAATCATCATACTCTTAAAAGCTATAACCACAAATAAGTAAATATTATAATATATTATACTGTTCTTATGAATATTCATGAGATGATACAACATATTATAAGGTTTTTTATAATGAATTATGCATCCATTATAATGCCTTAAGAATACCCTTATAATGTATTATAAATACGGGCTTCATAGAAAGTGTTACCAACAAAAATCATTGAGGAGTTATTTTGGGTGCCGCAATAATGCTTCAGTGGACCAACAAGAATCATGGACAGCAATATTTGCTGCTCTTCCCTTTCCTCCTCCTTTCTGTCTTTATCTGCATCCCCTGTAACAAGTCCAAACCCTCTCTCAGAGTTGAATATGCATCTGTTCAAAAGATTGCCTGTGATTTTCCCCTCTCAAGAGCAAGTGCATTAGAGCACAGATGAAGAATTGTGAAAAACAGCACGTCAATTACAGTCATTTTGAGGGCAGAGGTAGACAAAAGCTGAGAGACGACATATTTGTGTGCATGTGCGCAGGGCCAGTGGGTTGTACTTTGATACAGAGGTTGTGCAGTGGATTTTGATTAAGAGCTCTTAATGATTACCTGTTCTTATCAAGGTGAGCATGATACATGCTTTTGATGAAGAAAATGACTGCGCCCACACGCCCATTTGGGTGGCTCACGACTCAGTCTGTTTAGGCCTAGCTGCTGCCCAGAAACCTGGTGTGTTTTTGATTCTGCTTTGTTTGGCTTCACTTAGCAGAAATATGGAGACCCCCATGAGTAGGATGTGCCAGCTAAATAAAGAGAAACTATAATCATACTCATAGTCAAAGCACTATGTAATAATAGTGATTTTTACCAAAGGTAAGAGTTTAAATAAATAAATTAATTAATGTATCCTATTTATAATACATCAATAAATAAATGCATAAATATTCTACCAAAAATATGGGATTGGTAAGATGTCATGATTTCTTATGTTATTTGAAAGAAGTAAATATTTTGTTCACCAATTTATTAGAAAAAAAAAAAAAACTGTAATAATACAGGTAACGTTTGAAATAATATTACAATTTAAAATAACTGTGTTCTATTTTAATATATTTTAAAATTGAATGTATTCCTGTGACGGACAAGCTGAGTTTTCAGCATTACTACTCCAGTTTGTAGCATCACATCATATCAACATCAAAAACAGTTTTGCTGCTTAATATTTTCATGGAAACAGTGAAAACTTTATTTTCTCCACAGGATTATTTTTTGACTAGAAAGTTCAAAAGAACTAAAAGTATAAACTAGTAGTGTAATTTTTCAATAATTCATCTAATCTATTAATAGTCACAATTAACTTTTCTTCACAAAGTAAATTTGTTATAAGCCTTTAGGCTGTTTGCAAGCAATGTGACATTTATTATTTATAATACATTTAAGTGGTTAACATTAATAATGAATTTAACTATTGTGTGGTCACAGCAGTTTTGAATGTTCTTCATCTAATCAAGGTTGTGTCTACTATTTGTTTTAACATCACTGGCTTAGAATAAATTGGCAGTGTAATATTTTAACATCAAATAAATGACAACCATCATCTTTTAAGGATGTGCTCACAATTTAAATAAAATTGTCAAATATCAATCCTTGTTTTCCCTCTACAGCTACGCAAGTCAGTCCTTCAGAGCTGCAAGATGTTTTCCAGGAAACCTCCTCTAACATCTTCCAGATCAATGCTAACGGTGAGTTTAAAAAGCCTCCAAATATTCAGAACTCGATAGAGAGCCATTAAGCATGGCATGAGTTGTAAGTTGTAAGGGGAAAGTGACAAAATTAAAAACAAAGCAATTTCTGTCTGTCTTTTTCAGTGGTAACACTAGAGAAAAACCTTCAATCGCTGGGAACATCCAGAGACACAGCAGAGCTACGGCAGAGTTTGTAAGTTAACACACATGCGCAAACCTGAGCGTGCATGCTAATAACTCATTGATGTTGAGTGCATATATAATTTTAGATAATTTTATATTTATAAATAAACTCCCAGGACCTTTTATTGCAGCAGAGAAAAGTAGATTTGTACTAGATTCTGATGTGATGATATTCCCTCACAGGCCTTCAGTGGTTTTAATAGCTTCCCTTTTGCTGACTCTATAGAGCTCTTTAAAACCGACCAACACCTGAGTGCTCGCTCTCACTGTTTCATCACCTACTGCCCAGCATGTATTGATTACTCATCTGACTTCTGTAGTCAGGATGCCGCAATTACTAAATTTCTTTCCGATGACAATGTAGCTGCATGGTCTGAAATTGCTGTTGTTTGAAATGCATTACACTATCTGTGTCCAGTGGCGAATCATCAATTATATCAGTCATTTTTTGTTAATGAAAGCACTGAAAACCTAATGCTGTCTAGAGTGTGTGTGTGTGTGGTTGTTTTTATTTCCCTTGAAGAATCACCATCCCTAAGGCGCAACATGACATCTATTGTTTGCTATAAAGCCTTTGGGCAGATTGGCTGCCTAAAACCAAATGAGATAAGCAGCAATGTCTTTCTGCTGCTACACCCTCTGCTGTTCTTATGGAGTGACTGCATGCTAGATAATAAAGAATTACGAGTTAAAATTATATCACGAATTGCATTAGTGTGTAACATTTCCCTTGTGTGCTGCTGCAGTCTTGTCTTGTAGGGAATTGTACGAAGTGTGGGCTTATTGCAGACAGCTAGTCTCAAGCACACCTGAGTCATTAGCTGATGTGAAAAGTCTAGTGTGCAAAATATCTGTGATATATTTGTTGTATCCACTTCATTAGCGTCTGTATGTATATTCAACAAAGTTGCACCTGCTTCTCTTGCTTTTTCTTTGCGTCTCTCACTTTTTCAGTCTTTTGAACTCTCCATTAGGGATGAATGTTACAAATCCACTGGAGTTCCTTAATGATTTTGTTAATGATTCTTTCAGTAATTTAAGAATAATTGGACATAGCTATATACATATAAAAGGAGGCCTATATTTTGGTGAAACATTTTTCTTTTTTTATAAATTACCTTTTTTATGAGTAAACTCTGTTCAAACATTAATGTATGAACATTCACCAGTAATTACAATGATTTCAATGAGTAGTTAACCCCAAAAAATGTCTTCTGTAGAACACAAATGGTGGGTTTTAAAGATTTGTGCTGTTCGCTTATTTCCATGCAGCTACAAAGAATGGAAAGCAAGGATTTCTAGCTTTAAAAAGATACAAAAACACCATAAAAGTAGTTTGTATGAGTATTGCACTAAATTCCAAGTTTTCTGAAGCCCTATGATGTAAAGCAATCATTATTCACTGTGAACCTTGACTTCCGTTCTAACTGTATTTGGCATGTTCATAAGAGAAGTAAAGAATGCCAGAATTTTCATTTTTTGATGAACTATCTGTTTGTGAGCGATGTGGATACACAATAACAGTTCTCTGATTCAGTCAGTGAGTCATTAGACTGATTCACACTGACAACTCAAGAGTTTGAGACTGATTTGTGTCTTTTTGAGTGATTCATTAAAAAGAACAGCTCATAAGTCAACGGAAGTCCATAAATATCAACATGAGCAAACCAGCTACAATGAGTGAATATAAAATACCAAACTCATGCTTCTCACAATTTTTATTTTTTTTTGCTGTTTCTTAGTTGACCTTGAATGTGCTTCCCTTCGTGCCAGGCTTAATCCTGCTGCTCCAAACAGGGCACTTGACAGCAACCCCCTCTCTCGCTCTCTCTGTCGCTCATTCTCTGACTCTACCCATTTTCTTACTCTTTCTGCCCTCTGCTGCACCCCAGCCATGATTCTATTACAGCCAGTTTCCACGGAAACCTCGCAGTTCCAGGGTCATACCTCCCAGATGGCGATATGTCGCCCAAAGGCCCTGGCAGACTGACCCCCCACCCCCCAAACATCCTCACACGCATACACACACAAACATTCACGTGCTCAATGTCACAGGCAATCAAGATATGGACTGCCAGTGCGCTAAAAATGCACTAACTGAGTGGACTTCAGAGACTGGCAATAAAAGAGACAGATGAGGCACATGGCCACTGTTTTGTGCGATTTGTGGGTATTTTGTTGCATGATTTAATCTATAAAAATATTTTTTTGATAACCTGTAGAAATGGAATGACATCTTAAAAAATGTCAAGTGAGACTTCAACCACTAATTAAAAAATAATAATAATAATGATGCCTGTCAATCAAACAGCACATCAGAAAGGGAGTGCAGTCACTATTAAACATCAAATGTAGGTTTTTAATAACTTTAAATAGCAATATTTCTATAGGTGTTGCATTATATTTTATGAGCAGTAACTTTAGCCTATGCCAGTGTTTGCTTTATATTGCAATTATACAGCATACTATTAAAATGATATATTATTGCAACTTATGTATTTAACCATTATTGCTCACAACATATACTCGATTATTCAAACGTTTTTGTTTTTTATTAATATTTATTAATTCAGTAAGGACATATTAAACTGATAAAATAATGTTACAAAAGACTTTTATTTAACATAAATGCATCATATAATAAATAAATAAATACATACATGCATACACAACATTAAACAGCACAACTGTTGTCAACATTGGTAATAATAATAAGAAATGTCTCTTGAGTACCAAATGAGCAATTTAAAATGATTGTTGGATAATCATGTGATGGCTGCTAAAAAATCAAGCTGTGCCATCAAATGAATACATTACATTTTAAAATATATTAATGTTGAAAACAGTTATTTTAAATTTTAATAATATTTCCACAATATTGTTGTTGCTACTGTAACTTTGATTAAATAAATGCAGTCTTGGTAAGCACTTCTTTCAAAAGCAGTACATTCTTTTTTTCGTTTCTTTTCTTTTCTTTTCTTTTGTACAGTGTACTTTGTTGAACATTGTTCAAAGGTGATAATTTGGCATGTAATCAAGAAAGAAAGCATAAATAAATGTAATAAAAATAGTAATAAATGGACAATAAATTAACTATCACAAAGCATTTTAGAATAATAAAAAGAGATTACATGATTATTTAAAGAAAATAACTAGTTGTAGCCCTGCTCTCAAGTGTTAGCTTGACAACTTACAACTCTAAGTGTTTGTACACGTGCAGTGCATCGTATTCCAGTGAAAAATCACTTGGCTAATTAAATTCGACCCATCTTTGTAATCATAGAAACACACACGCAGCAAAACTAAGTGGATTAATCGTTCACACCCTTTGTTTGTCATTGTGCTCTTTAGAGCATTACACATTCCGCTCTGCTGCGTACAGGGCTTCTGAGAGACGCTCTTCGTCTTTGGAGTGGAGGACACACTGCACTGTCCGTCCTCGTCTCTGCTGAGGATTCTGTAGACAGAAGGTGAGCCTTATGTGGAGAAGCCTGTAAGGACCAAAATTACATTAAAGTAGATGGTCATATAAAAAAGGTGCCTCGAATATTTGCTCAAAAAATTAAAATTATGGCATTATTTACCCTCTGTGACTTTCCTTATTTTGTATACCACAAATGGAGATGTAACTTGTCATGTTTTATTAATTAATTTATTAATTATGCAAACACAAGATTTCACGAGAGCAGCAGCAGATGAGAAACTTTTCAGTGAGAAATTATTTGAATTTCAGTGTACTTTCTCACACAGAGCTATCGTATGACTTCAGAAGACTTGGGTGCATGAGTGTTTTGGGGTGCTTTTTGTAGTTTCTGGACCTTGACAGCATCTATTCACAGACTTTCATTGTATGGAAAAGAGCAGCACCATTCAAAAACGTCCTATTTTGTGTTCAGAGGAAGAAAGAAAGTCATATAGGTTCGAAACAACACAAGGATGAGTAAATGATGACAAGAATTTTCATCTGTGGGTTACATACTGTTTACACAATGGCAGTAAATTATTCATAATGTATTGATTTGCACTAATTCTCTTAATTTCCTCTCTAAAAAATCCTATTCAAAAAGTTTTCCAGTTTTATGGAATTGCACACAACAGCTGGTAGTCAGGAGAATATAATTACACAGAGAATGGGAAAAAAATTAAAGTTTTTGTGATTTTATTAATTACAGTAGCTTTTCATCACCTCACAATTCTTTCAGGAACCCCAGTTTGATGCACTTAATGCACTTCATGATGTTGATAACAACGATAGGAGAATATTATCTTATGAGTTAGGTCAAAAGTAATCTAAAAGTAGTTAGAATAATGTGTATTCCAATAGATTACATTACTAACTACAATTTCCATTATGTAATTTGTAATTAATAATGGACTTCTTTTTGTAAGTAATCTACCCAGCACTGACTACTCATTTTATGATGTTGAGGATAAAAATCAGGATGTCATAGGTACCATTGATTACCATACAGGCAATCATATACATTGCAATATTGTATTTCCGCAGAAAAAAAACTTCCCCAATATCAGACATGACAGTAATATTATGATTCAGTAATGCAATCTTGGCAGAAGACCAAGCATGTCTATTATTAATCGTCTGATCTCCTAAGCAAATGCAAAGTTAACTATGCATTATCAGAGCAATCAGAAAATGAACAGATGATTAAAAGTGACTTCTACATCACCTCAAGCTTTCAAAGCAAAACAAGTGCAATTTACTTGCAAACTCATCTAGCTAATTTCACTTCTATTAAAAACCCCACTTAATCAATGTAGTGTGAAATATATTATTCATAAAACCAACATGGCAAATATGCTTAATGAAAAATGCACCATAAAGACCATTAGCCAAATTAAGCGGTTCTGAGAACCTGTTGTGAATGTTCACTCCCCACACACAAATAACTAAGAGTTTCTGTAGCCCTTTTAGTGAGTATCATTTGTGAGTCGTCGTGAGATATGTAGTCTCCATAATTTTGATTATGTACAGCATCACTGCGCGAACTTTGCCTCACCTGACAAAGTCAGGATGGTGTCCGGCAACATGACTGATCCGGTATGCGTCATTACCCCAGGTCGGGATCTTTGCTTAATGGCACGTTACGATGGGATAATTGTTTTCTGCTCATTAGCCCTACATTTCCTCGGCTCAGCGGGCAAGTCAACTTGCCCAACTTGACACTCAGTTCTCTGGTTTGATGAAGAGTGCAGGATGAGTACACCAGAATATTCATCAATGCTCCTCTTCTGAAGTCAAGACTTTTAGTTTATAGCTGCTGGGGGTGACAACATATAATTAGGTATGTTTAGTTTTATTTTCCATGTACTTAAATGTTGAAACCCAAATCTTTTTTTATGGGAATGAGAGAAAGAAGCCAGAATATAAACATTTAAACAAACATTGCACAGATTTGTTAATTCTATTACTACACCTGCTAATATAGTGGATGAATTGAGAACATTTATACCAGCTAGAATTTTTTTTAAACAAAATTTTACATTTTGCATCATTTTATAGTAACACATGTGACACTGTCACTGTATGTAACGATCGGCCTTATTGGAAGATGTTACACTCTTAAAAATAAAGGTGCTTAAAAGGTTCTTCACAGCGATGCCATAGAAGAACCATTTTGGTTCCACAAAGAACCATTCTGTCAAAGGTTCTTAAAAGAACCATCTCTTTCTTTTATAATCTGAAGAACCTACTTTCACCACAAAAAAACCTTTTGTGAAACAAAAAGATCCGTCAGATGTTAAAGGTTCTTTGTGGAACCATTTAGACGAAAAAGGTTCTTCTATGGCATCGTGAAGTACCTTTATTTTTAAGAGTGTACACACAATTTCTGCCCGTTTGCATCTCAGTAATTGACCTGTAATATTGTTCCTACACTCTTAAAAATAAAGGTGCTTCACGATGCCACAGAAGAACCTTTTTGTCTAAATGGTTCCATAAAGAACTTTTAACAACTGAAGAACCTTTCTGTTTCACAAAAGGTTTTTTTGTGGCGAAAGAAGGTTCTTCAGATTACAAAAATGTATAAAAGAGATGGTTCTTTAAAGAACCTTTGACAGAATGGTTCGTTGTGGAACCAAAAATGGTTCTTCTATGGCATCGCTTGAAGAACCTTTTGAAGCACCTTTATTTTTAAGAGAGTAGGTTGATTGTCTTGTATGTTGTAATGCACTATTTGTTTCTTCTTAGCAGATGTTTCAATATACCGCTAATAATATTATAAAATAATTTCCATGTCCATGTGTTTGTTTTTTGGTGAGTGTACTGAACAGGATAATTTACAGTCAGCTGGTCATTCCCTACCTACTGATGCTACATTTCAGTAAAAATTTGAATGGTAAATATTTTAGTGGTAAAAACCTGGTAATTTATTATAAGTAATTTCCATACTATATACAGTGAACAACAGTATGTAGTTGATCTAAAGGGACAATTAATGTTATGTTTTGGAAGTGAAAAACAACAAGTCATCTTATAATTTACAGTGGAAAAACCATAAAACCTTCCCAGAACTAACTGTGTGGCTTTTTATTTATTTAGGGTTTTATCCTACATCTTATCATGAAAAAAAATTATGCAAAAAATATTTTTTTTATTACCCTCTGTTTTTTTTACGGTGGTTGTCATTATATTATAACTGTAAAAATAGAGTACATTATAGTACATTGGTATATTGACATTATATCAGTATAGAATTTAATTAATTAATTATTATTATTTATTTATTTTTACTGTTATTTTTATTTAAGTTCAGTATGTAACATGATTCTTGTGTGTTTTATGGTAAAGTTCTGTGTGTGTGCATGCGTGTTTTTTTCTGTTTACTCTAAATTGTGCAGTTCCCTTTCAGTCGGTAACTCCCGACGTCACGTCGGATGACCGACGAAATTGGGATCTCGCTTAGAGGGACCAATCTACTTTGAGTGTAAACTAAACGAGCCAATGCACATTGGCATGCGATTATTGCATCCAGCTGCTGTTGATCACAGCGTGAGTATAAGTAGGCAGCAGATGCAGCGCATATTCAGCTTTTCGCTTCGGAGCCGAGCGATCACATCGTTCTGCTCCTGACTACTCTACTGAGAGAAGAAGACTGAACGAGTTCAGCGCGCTCTTGGAGAGCTCTTCGTGTTGGCGGTACGGCACTTCAGCGGTGGTGGTTTCCCGTGTCGAGTGGGTTGCACACATCAGGCTGCAGTACCCCCTGTTTGTGTTGCAGATGATCATCTCCCCTGTGCGCCTCAGCACGCTAAAACAGCTTTTTCCCCTAAAAGAGCAATGTCGGGTGTGTCTTTTTAAAGACGACATTGCTTGGCAAACTTGACATTATGTCTTTGTAAAGATGATGTGGGTCTTGCTATAGACAACGTATCACCCGGGCATTCTGGATGCGGTCGTTACCTGGCGCTGGGTGATGGTCACGATCGCTGCCTCTCGTGCCTGGGCATGAAGCACGCTGAGGTGGCTTTCGTGGATGGCTCATGCTCCCATTGCG
>NW_015505283.1:15857-17457 GCF_001515645.1 Sinocyclocheilus grahami | reverse complement strand
GTGTCGAGTGGGTTGCACACATCAGGCTGCACTACCCCCTGTTTGTGTTGCAGGCGGCCATCTCCCCTGTGTGCCTCAGCACGCTAAAATAGCTTTTTCCCTAAAAGAGCAATTACGGGTGCGTCTTTTTAAGATGACGTTGCGTGGCAAACTTGACATTATGTCTTTGTAAAGATGATGTGGGTCTTGCTATAGACAACGTATCACCCGGGCATTCTGGATGCGGTCGTTACCTGGCGCTGGGTGATGGTCACGATCGCTGCCCCTCGTGCCTGGGCATGAAGCATGCTGAGGTGGCTTTCGTGGATGGCTCTTGCTCCCATTGCGGGGGTATGACCATCTCGGAGTTGCAGACCGGACTCCTTTACCTGCAAGGGGGCGGAGTGCCCGTGCCACTGCCTAGATCTGGGGTTCCCTCTGGTGGCAGCAAGGGGCGTCCTTTTTCTGGCGGTGGGTGGACTGGTCTTACTGTCACGGTGAGGAATTCCCCTCCGGGGATGCCCAAGCCCGCCAGCACTTCGAAACCAGCGGAGCTCTCAAAAAGAGCAGGCTGTTTCTTCCGAGGCTTCCCCAGACGATCGGATGTCGATTGCAGCATCGGAGGGTGAGCCAAAGCTTTCTGGAGAGGAAGATTCGGCTGCGCTGCTCTCCTCCGGGACCGTAGCAATGCCTGGATCGGATCCAGAAATAATGGCTATGCTTTCCCGGGCCACCGTAGGGGTAGGGCTCGAGTGAAGACTTTCACCGTGTCCCGAGCCCTCAAGGTTGCACGATTGGTTCTCGGGTGGTCCACGCTGGTTCTCAGCACCCCGCCTCAGTGCCTTTCTTCTCGGAGGTGCATGAGGAGCTCAACAGGTCGTGGACGGCACCTTTTCACTGCTGGATGGCGGACCTCGTGCCACGAGCGACGAAGGTTACGGCTCGGTCTCTGGGTCGTGCGATGTCCACTATGGTGGTCCGGGAGCACCATTTCTGGCTGTGACTGGATGACATGCGCGAGACGGACAAGACACGATTCTTGAATGCCCCTGTGTCCCAGGCCGGCCTGACGGCGACACGGTGGAGAATTTGCCCAGCGGTTCTCCGCTGACCAAAGCAGACTGAGGCCATCAGGTACATCCTGCCCCGGCGTGCAGCTGCTGCCGTCGCCGAGGGTGCCCGCCCGTCCTGGCCCCCACCAAACCTGGTGGCAAGCGAGAGAGCAAGAGGCCCGGAGACGGGCGACCCAGAGGTGAAGGGACGTGCTCTTCAGTAGATGGTAAGCACACCACTCCCTCCCCCGGAGGAGGGCTGGTCGGAGAATCTTTTCATCTTTTTCCACCACTCTCGGTCGGTGGTACCCAAGTTCTCGACAAAGAGCAATTCCTCTATTTCTGGGTCCCCAGAGGGGACGGGGGGCGACGAAGCAGTCTCAGGATCCGTTGTTTGAACACAGGGATTTGGTGCTCTCACATCTCAGCCTGTTGGGCCTTCGGGTCAACTGGGAAAAGAGCAAACTCTCCCTGACGCAGAGGATCTCTTTTCCCGGTATGGAGGGGACTCGGTAAGAGCAGGATGGCGGTCCCACTGAAACAGTTTCAGAGGCTCCTGGGGCATATGG
>NW_015505283.1:3215-15701 GCF_001515645.1 Sinocyclocheilus grahami | reverse complement strand
TGTGTGTGTGTGTGTGTGTGTGTGTGTGTGTCTTTTTTGTTTTGTTCTGAAATTGTCAAATAATAAGAAGCGTTTAAAAAAATAAGACAATAAAACCAGGCTGTAAATACTGTATGGCTGAGAAACAAGCTGAGCAATACAGGGAGGAAGTGATGTGAGAAATACAATGAAACACCTTACGAAAAGAAAAAAACATTGTGTTCCTTACACAGCTGTCTAAAACTAAATAAAAACTCACAAAAGTAAATACCCTCTAGACTTCACACAGCATGACCTCAGTACATCACACATCTGAGGGAGAGAAGTAGCTTTTTAGTCACTTTAACAAGTATCTTTGTGTTACATTCTGACTTCCAGGTATCAAGTCAGGATTTGAAATTAGATTTGTAAAGGTTATGCAAGGCAGCGTGGAACTACAAAGTTTGTCTGTTAAGATTGTGAGTGTGAGATATTGCAGAACTGCACAGAGGGCGAAACTGGGGGAAGCTGTCACACTTTTTACTCCAGTCAATATTTTTCAGGGTTTTCTTTTTGCATACATACCTTAGTCTTGAATTAATTATTAAATTCATGTTTAGCTTATGTGACTATGTGCCCTAAAGCAGGGCTATTATATGCTTTTCATCAGAATTTAAACATTAAATTCATGAAGTGATTGTTGTGGAAAACCTTTTTTTTTTTTAATTGTAATCAACTACAAACATGTGACAACTTCCCCCTACTAGACGTTTATCTCTAAATCAAACACAAGTGTGTTTGTGTGAACTTTGCCATACAATCTTAAAGGTTCTTCATTGGCATCAATGCCAATATGGAGTCTTTCAATTTCACAAAAGATTTTTATAGTTCTTTAGATTATTCACATTTAGAAAAAAATGGTTCTTTTAAGAACTGTTTTTTGCAACATTCTTTGGAGAACCTGAAAACTTGTTCTTCTATGGCATTGCTTTGAAAACCCCTTTTTTTGGACACTTTTAAAGGGGTCATATGATTCGATTTAAATTTTCCCTGCATAAAGAAGATCTGTAAAGTTGCAAAGACTAAAGTTTAAAATCCAAAGAGATATTCTTTATAAAAGTTAAGAGTCAGCCACACCTACCTAAAATTGCTCGTTCTAACACGCCCCCACATATCTACGTCACGATGTGGAAAGATTTGCATAACGCTGCCCAAATGTTCATGCAAAGAAAGAAGGCGTAACTTTTATTCTCGCTGTAGTATTGTTGCCGCCGCCATGTCATGAAGGCACTGTGTGATTCGTTGTGAAAGCAAAACTACTTTGTTTGGCCTTCCAAAAGAGGACGATATCCGCTTCGTCATGCCTAGAGCTGATCCGTGCTGGTTGCTGAGGAAATACAACAACTTTGCGCTGTGGATCGCTGGGTCGGCTTTCACCGTGGATGAAGCGGAGTCCAGCCCGGGGTCGTCACATGTGGTTGCCGCAAGCCCTCCGGATGGTCCTTCGTCGAATCCGCCGGCCGCGCCGTTCTCAAGCCCACCGGCCTCCGCTCACTCTAGGCCGCCACCGCTCACTCTAGGCTGCCGTGTGTAATGTTGTGTTTCGTTGTGAAAGCGAAGCTACTTTGTTTGGCCTTCCAAAAATGGACACGATTAGAAATCAGTGGTTAAGTTGTATTTACAACACTGTTCCAGAACACTTCAACCCAAATATTCAGATGTGTGCAGCTCATTTTATGGAGGACGTTTCCTGATCCTGGTAGAGTAGACTACAATGCCGGCTGTTCTGACTCACAGACTGTAAGTAAATTTTTTATATTTAAAGAATTTGCCACTGATGATTCAAACACGAGTTTTGGGCAGTGTAGAGTAACACTTGTTGTTTGTCCTTTCTCCGATCACAAATGCAGACATGGTTTTATATTTACGCAGCGCGATGCAACGCAACGCGTAAAAAGACAGTATAAGTCATTATAATCCATAATTATGTCCCCACTGGATGCTATGAATGCCTCATTTATAATGGGTTTTCATGTTTTTGAATCGTCGCTCCGGCCAGACAGGGCATCATCACAATATGGTAGGGGCGTAACATTTCCGTCACATGCTTGAAGTATTCGGCCAATCATAACGCACTGGATAGCTGGCCAATCACAGCACACCTCACTTTTTATGAGCTTTGTAAAAATCGATGCGTTTCAGAAAGGCGGGGCATAGAGGAGAAACAATAATGTACAGTGTGTGGAAAATAATGTGTTTTTTAACCTTAAACCGCATAAACACATTTCATTACACCAAATACACAAAATAAAGTTATTTTTAGCAACATCATATGACCCCTTTAAGAGTGTAAGTAAGCATCTGAAAGTTTTCCATGGCTTCCAATTGTGCCATTACCATGTCTATCGTTGTCTGTTTGGCCTTGGCCTCCTCATTTTCCATCTTCTCATAGATTCACTCAATGATCTCCAGTAGCAGTCAAAGCAGAGGAAGATTCAAATACTCCTCTGCCAACTCAACAGACACTAAACATGCTAAATGCGGACCATGACTAAACAGCATTCGGGGAAATAAACTGCTGGATTTTGAATATGTGGGATGAGTAATAACAGAACTTTTCCACCGCTGCGTGGTGACCCTTGAGATTGTGTAGGCCATATTGAGTTTCACATGTTACTGTTGAGGGAACACAGGAAGCTGTCATTGAGGGCGTATTGAAGGTGTTCTGTGGATCACAGTGTGCAATATAATGAGGTTGAGTCATGGACGTTTCAAAGGGCTTTATTTGTACAACTGCCATGACTAAACCAAGGCATTATTCTTGAGTTATAAAACGATTTATAGCAGTTACATTTTTATTTATCACAGGCAGCAAAAAATGTCTCTCACCAGAGGTTTGTTTCCTGTTTTTTTTTTGTCCTAATGGGACTTTCTTCCCTCCTCCGATTGGATTGGTTTTAAATAGAGTAAAGCAAGTCTTCTGTGGCCTGGCCTTGTCCTTCTGGTCTTTTTTCTTTCCCCCTAGTCTTTTCTGCCTCTGTTTCTTTGTTGAATATTCGTCAGTTTTTTCAGTAACTGCATTTCACAGAGGACATTTATGTTCTGTTATCTCGGGCACCAGGTTAACTACTGCTAATGTGACATTGGCAATGGCATAACACGTATGCAAATGATGCCACGCTGACCTTTTGTCTATGCCTCAGTCAGTGTTGTGTTGGTGCATGTGATGCTTGTGATTTTCAAATTGTCGACTTCTTAAAGGTATAGTTCACCAAAATCTGTCATTATTGACTCACCATGTTATTCCAGATTAGCAATGCCAGGAGGGGTCTTCAAATTAAAAGTACTGGAGGGGAGAAAAAAAAAAGTTTTTACATTTTAGCCATCATTGTAGTACACTTTTAGGCAGGAGAAACTATGCTCTCTCCAAAAATCTCAGCCAGCAATATTAAGTCCATGCATGCAGAACTGTAGAGGAGTGAGTCATTGCTCATGTTCAGCCTTGAAATGGCCCGATAAGGTTAAAAAAAGTGCCCAAAGTTAAGCTTTATGGTCGAACTGCTCAGCCACGTTCCCCTATTCTCTGGTGTGTGTGATTAGAATGTTCACTGTGGACCTCTGGTTTTTTTGTTCACATAGCACGACTGCTGCCACCGCTATTGTTACAGGTGCTTTTCCGCTCGACTGGTCTCGTTTCTCTCTTGTGGACTGAGAACGACAGTGACATGCCCCCACCCATAACGAATGCGCGAGAGATGTTTCTGCCTGACGCCTCTCTCCTCGTTTCCTTCCTCGCTTTTTAAATCAATATTTGAGTGGGAGGTGGGCCCCACGTTCACCACCACATATCTCTGGGGACCAGGAGGGACTATGGCCGGTGGTCTTGGTTTGAGTTTTAAAGGAAGGGATCAGACGGAGCAGGGCACAGACACTAAATCAATGGTCTTATCCAAACCCCTCGCTCCACATGAGGAGAAAGCGGAATTTCTATCAGGAGATTATATTTGCTCACCAGCTTCTGACCCGTTGGCCCCTTTTTCCCTTCTATCTTCCATCCAGCTCAGAACTGCAAATAATGTACAGCCAGGCTCAAGTTTTCAATGTCTTTAATTCTCTCACTTTTGCCTCCTTTCCGGTCTTTTTTGGGCCACGTTTCCTCCTTTTTCACCCCCATTCCAGAGATGGATTATGACATTGACGTACCCAGGGCACGGATGTCTCAGGGGCTCTTCACATAGAAAGCATTCTAGCGTTAAGAAAATGGCTAGATGGAGGAATAGAAGTGAACCAAAGGCGCACTTATGGGTGCATGAAATCCCATACAGCATTTATCCCACCCCTAGATTGCTTTGATTGGTCAATGGTTTAAAATAGACATTATGTGCAACATATCACATTTTTAACTTGCAAGCACCTAAACTTGACATTGCTGTATTATTTGGCATAAAACAAATTTCGGAATTAAAGATTTGGCTTCCTTTCAATACATGAATGTGAATTTGAATCAAATTGTCTGTACAGTTTCAGTTTGGATCACCATGACAGGAAGAGGAATTGTTTGTCAATTCAAAGAAATGTAAGGTAATGCATCTGTCTGTATACTCTATATACCTTATAAAACTTCAAGGCTTTTTAAGCTCTAAAACTTTTTGTCAAGCCAACATTCAAAATTTGAAAAACTTTGCATTTCATTTTAAGTTTATTTCCATTTAAATTTTAATTGCAATTCTGCATCTGGTTTGCCACGCCAATTCAAATTTCTCAATTAAAATCTGAATCACAACCCTGAAATCTAGTAAATATGATCCGTTACTGTAACCCTTTAGGGACCCCCTGTTGGTCTGGAGCCTTATGCAAATGTTAGACAGTACTGTGGATTGGTCTCTTTCTTCCCGTTTATGTATGCGATCATAAATATTACCCTCCATAAACCCAATTTATGCAATCTTGATTTCTTCTGCTCTATTAATACATTCGGTACAGCAAACCTCTCAGTGCGCTGTGCTACCTTTCCTCCGTTTGATTTGCTGTCTCTGTACACAGCGTCTAATCCTTTGCTTCTCCTCCGGGGCGGCAGATTGACTCCTGCCTGGAGCCTAAAGCCTTCCTGACATCATCTGAGCTCTGCAGTCATGACACACAGTCCCTCACTGCACAGTGCTGTTCCTCTGCCGCACAGTCATTAATATTGATTTACTTAATTGGTTGAGTCTAATCCATCCAATAGGGCTGTAAACCTAGCCCAGCTTGGAGAGCATTGCACCTTGGGATAGTTAATGAATCGTTTTGAATCGTCTTCTGTGGTTTGTAAAGCATGATTACCTGTCTTTTCACCCTTCTCACTCTTCTCCCTCTCTTTCAGACATTCCACACAGCAGCAAACCAATAAAGTCATAACAAGCACAAGCCAACTTGTTAAACAACTCACTGACATCATCAGCGGGTCTTCACGGGTAAAATAAATCTTCTCTGCATCTCTCATTTTTCTTTCTTTGCTGGAACAATCATTCTTATATAAGTATAGCCAGCGATGGTGGTTTATATCATGAAGCATTCCACTGGCATTTGTACTGACAAAAATAAAATGTTGTCACGGTAAAGTTACTGTATGGCGATGTTAAACTGAACCAACGTTCATTTTAAAATCATGCTATTTTGTTTCCTCACAGCAAGACAGGCTTCGTCTGACAAGACTCAAAACAGAGCTATCCGATTCTGTGCAGCGTTATGGAGACCTGCAGAAGGTACACATGAAACACTGGCTTTCCTTTATTTGTCCACAAAATAACAAACGTGATTAGGGCTGTAAAATTTTCTGCAACAGCTGTCAATCTTGATATTAGAAATAATGCAAATTAATATTACTCAATAGGTACTTTTTTCTTTTAGCTATAAAGAAAAATAAATGTGTTGTATAAACAATTTTCACTCAAAAATTGCTGGCAAATTTCACAAACAATTCCAAACAAACAGCAAGTAACTAATTGATTTAAACTTGAAATTTTGAAGTAGAAAAACTTAAATAGTATCTTGTAAAACATACTCCGATAATCTTTGTTTTATCGCGAAAAAAGACAATAGATCCCATTATAATCAGTGATGATGTCTACAGTGTATGCGACGTAACACGGCAAATCCTTGAGAGTAAACTGATACCTCAAAAACCACAAAGTACAAAGGTGCATTCCGATTGACAGGGTCCCTACGCAGTGTTCACTGCTCCCTACTCACTTAGCACGGGATATTCGTTGAAGTGGACTTCGCTGACAATAATCGCTCATTTGGAACGCCCTAGAATGTCATCAAAGAAAGGCAACGTAGTCACGCAGATTATGATATAACAAATATTGTAATTTATTTTACTTTCAAATTTAAATATATATAAAATACATATATAATTGTGTATCTAATAAATATTTTCAAAAGTTATGTTTGGACTATTAACAGATTGTAGAAGTCTAATCTTGAGCGCTTTCTTTCCCATGCGATTTAACTTAGTTTCATCTAATCATACAATACAATATGCAAATGTAACATTCATTGCCATAACCATTCATAAATACTCTAGTTCAGGGGTGTCCAAACTCGGTCCTGGAGGGCCGGTGTCCTGAAGAGTTTTGCTCCAACCCCAATTAAACACACCTGAACCAGCTAATCAAGGTCTTCCTAGGCATACTGGAAACTTAAAGGCAGGTGTGTTGAGGCAAGTTGGAGCTAAACTCTGCAGGACACCGGCCCTCCAGGACCGAGTTTGGGCAGCCCTGCTCTAGTTTGTATAGTAATAACAACATTTATTGCAACCCCTCCATTGCAGAGCCTTTAAAAAAACGCTTTCAATGGCTCTGCTCAATCGCTACTTCTAACTGGTGACGCGGTGTGCAATGACAGTTGGGTGACTCTCCACATTCTGTGAAGTGATGTATCGATGTTCCCTTATTCCCTATGCCGTTCGCAATGCCCTCTGAACTGAACAAGTTCAATCCCTTCGGATTGGAATCTCACATAAGAAGGCGGATGTTCTTGTGAAGTCCACTTCGCAGTCCACTTACGGTTGAATGGAACACACCTCAAATGATTTGTAATTGTCGTTTTGTCGTCCAGTGTAGACAGACTTTAGCTGTTGTGGCGCGTCATGACATGACAAATGCCATGTCCAGTGTAAGATGTTTTCTTACATTGAAAACATTGTAATTAGTTAAAATTGCCTCCATTCTCACAAGATAAAATTGTGTATTTTAGTTTCCAGCGACAGTGAGCATATATAAAAAAAGTAGTTGTTATCATACTTTTGGACAGAAATACGATACTCAAAATAGGTTTTATATCTCAAAATGTTTTATTCTCACAAAGTGAAGCAATTGCACTTTTTTTTTTCCTGCCAGAGAAATAACCCTGTTGATCATGTGCTGTACAACTGCATGTTGTAAGACATTTAGTTTTAAAATAGTCCCCAGTCTCCTCGACTATATGTGTGCAGCCCATTCATTCAGCAATAATGTAAACCGTTGAAAAAAGAATCCACTGAACTTCTATTTAGCTCAGCTGCTGTCACATGCCTGGCTGTATTTGCATATTAATGTAATTTTTTTTATTTTCAATGACAGAAAATTGCAGATCGTTCGAGGGCCTTGCTTCCTCCTGCACAAAAGGACAGGAAACAGGTGAGTGGGCTTCAATATCTCAGTCCAGAAAGAGTCCACTTCTTCCTCTTTGTTCTTTCATGAGCTCTTTGACATCCCTGTGACAGTAAGATAAAGAGGGTGACTGCCTGTGTGATTGCGTGTGGATGAGGAGCTCTTTGATGCCCCTCTTTTCTCACAACTTCATTTTCTAGCAGGTCAGATATTGACTGTCAGAACTTCATGACACTTACAAATCTCAGTCCTCATATGAAGTTTGTTTGGATCCACTATGCTTTTGGTACAGAACGTGCAGCCCTGGCAATCAGAAGGTGGTCAAAGATCGGGACTGGAAGGAATATAGATCCACAAGAGGAGATACATAACCTAAATCCTTCATGCAAGATACTTAAAAGGAAAAATTCAGGCAAAAATGAAAATTCTGTCATCATTAACTCACTCGGATGTCATTCTAAAGATGCATTTCTTTCCAAAGACGTTTCTTTCTTCCATGGAAAATGAAATATTAAAGAATATCCTTTCAGATGTTTTCATATAATAAAAGTGTTAGGAAACTATATATATATATATATATATATATATATATATATATATATAAAACATGTTTTATGTTTTTTTTTTTCATGTTCCAGAATGAAGTAAGTCATATAGGTTTGCAGTGACGGGAAAATGATGACAGAATTGTTGTTTTTTTAAAGTAAACTATTCCTTTAACCCCAGATTTCTCCAGAACAAGTGATATCTTAAATTGTGTTTCAGTGTGAGAACAAAACAGAAAACATCTTGTGGAGAAGAAAGAAGATGGCTTTAGAATGACCACAGATGACAGTCCTAGTGATGTTCACTCTCAATGGAGGAGTTTCATTTGATGAAACACACTAAAACTGACATCTCAATCACCACAGCTTTGTTTTTCCAGATTCCATCAAACGTCAATTTTCAGTTCATCTGAGTTGGCTCAAGGATGTACTGATGATTGAAAGTGCTGACTGAATGATAGGAATTGTGTTCAATATTACCTGCAGTCCAACATCAGCTCAGATTGGCTCAGCTGGTATGTGACTATAGAGTCTTACAGTTTCAGGTCTGTTAAAATCCTCTGTTATTCTATTCCCTTCCCTCCTGTTGCTCTCTAGAGATGATGCTTTTATGTGAGACTCTGTCACCTGCGGCAATGTCTCTGATCTTCCGTCTCCTTCCACAATCCCCCCTGGAAACACCCGACCAGAGCAATCAAACAGGATGTGTAGTTCTAATATGAATGCCAAGAACACATCCAAAACAAACAACATGTTGAGTTGTTAGTCAAGAGTAAAACGTTTGAACGCCATGTTCTGCCGGAGTCTTTTTTTTCCCCGCCTGAGTTCAGAAGAGAACAGGGTTTGTTATCAGCACTGCCAATCTGTAAGATGATTCATGAATGTGACTCACTATTATGAACGGAAAAATCACAGCGGTATAGGCTTTTATTAAAGTACTCATGAAAATCATATGTTTAAATTAAATTCTCAACATCAAGTGTAATTTGTTATAGGCTCACTTCCCATTGCGTTGAATAAAAAGAATAACAATGTGGTGATTGGTTTGGGAGTCTGTTTCTACAAATAAGTGATTCATTTATGAATTTATTTGTTATATTTTTATTATATTTCTTTCTTTCTTTCTTTCTTTCTTTCTTTCTTTCTTTTTTTCTTTCTTTCTTTCTTTCTTTCTTTCTTTCTTTCTTTCTTTCTTTCTTTCTTTCTTTCTTTCTTTCTTTCTTTCTTTCAGCAATTTGGACACTTTATATCTTAAACTTTATCTGAGGCATAATTACCTGAGGCAGAAACAGTCTTCCATAGCTTGAGTACTAAGACAAAACAGAATACAGACAAACTAACTTTATGTTAAAGGAATTATTTAGCATCAGTCTGTTAAATGTGATCAGTGTTATTCGTTTAAGTTTGGGGGCAAGCTCTTGCTCTTTCCATTTTCACACTTTCAGCAGTCAGAAAGTGCTTTATTACCATGTTTACACACACAAGCACTGTAAAAAAATAAAAATCAAATGACTGGCAGCTACGGCTGCCAAACAAAAAATGTCAAATTAAAGTAAAATATCGTAATTGAAACAAGGAAAAATTTGTAAAATAAGGGTTTTACTCTGTAAAAAAAAAAAAAAAAAGTTCCTTAAAAAAACGGTCAAATGACTGGCAGCTATGGCTGCCAAACAAAAAACGTAAAATTAAAGTAAAATATCATAATTGAAACAAGAAAAGATTTGTACAATATTTTTTTTTCTGTAAAACCTTTAATGAAAATGTCTGTAAAATTATTGTACATATAATTGTTTAAATGAATGTACAGATATGTTATTTACAACTGTTCCGTTTATTCTTTATGTAGTCAATGTCAAATTTCCAAATGCTCTGTATAAATGTGTCAGTTATGATGGACAGTGTATAGTTACGAACTTTTTAATTGTTCAGGCTGATTTCACAGCATCCCTCAATATTGGTCAACATGCAGAAATAATTATTTAACACTAGTTGCGCTAATTTAGGTCTGGAACTCTTGTGAGAGTCACCACTTCTACAGCAGCAAACCATACGCTAAGAATTAGAGAAGAAATGTGATTGTCTTTCTCACTTGTTTAACCTTTTGCTCTTCTGACAAAAGAAAAAAAAAGTTAGAAATATCCTGAGACCTATCAATTCAAGAGAAGAGAGGAATCAGGATGCTCTGTCTTTGGATTGATTGGCGGAAAAAATGTCTCCACTGATGTAAATAACTTGCTCTTTGCTATAATTAAACCATCACTCAGCTTCAAACACTCAAAGACTGCTGACTTATATTTGAACAAACTTTATAAAAAAATTATTAAAGTTACTACGAATGACTGCAAGTCTTCAAATCAGAGGTACATTACATAATAGCACTTATCCTCCAGAGAATTTAGATTACTGAGACATTTCTGAATAAACGTCTTAAACTGGGAATATCCCATCTTGAATGAGTCATGCTGATCCTTTGACTTGGATCTGTTGACTTTATAGCAGACCCCTCTCTGTTTCTCATAGGGAATCATGTATGAACATGTCTTGTAACCCGAATATTGTGAGGAAATTCAAAGCTCATTTTATTAGTTTACTGTATGAAGTCTAAATTTGAAATAAGGTTTAAATAAGCCTATTTACATTTTTTAAGGAATATAATGTTAATGGGCTTATTTTTAATGAGGTATAGTTCATTAAAATTCAGAATATAATACACTTTTAGACTAAATTTCAGGGAAAATTATGCATCTGAGATACAGATACAGATTAAAGGATAATTTATGTTGTACATCTTGTCAGTAGATGAAAAAAACCTCCAACTACAAGCCACTCTATGACCTAATAAACAATGATATCCTCAGTGAGTGGGACGACAACAACCGCGCAAAGAAAGTGATGTTCTCAGAGTGGCATTGTGCTGAACCGAGATGTATTGGATGTGCTAATTCTGAGAGGGAAGAATACAATGAGTCATCCAACACATTGCAAAAAACGCCTCTGGCCTTTATCGATGTCATGCATATGCAAGTTAAGAAATTAGCAGATCAATGTGGCTCTCTCTAAGTGACCAACTCCCACCTCTTCAACCTTCAGGCTGACAGAGTTCAACCTAAATGACTAACAAAGGCGGCAGGCGCTTCCTTTGCGATTCTTTTGCTGCAGTATGAGGTGGCGAGTCATTATCATTGTATTATATTCTCCACAGCCGTGAAATGTCAGTGCTTTGCTATTATATAAGATGTTTACAAATGGATCTCAAGGAAAGTTGTCTCACTTCTAATATAGAAGTTTCACCAAAGTCAGGTCCTTCATCTGTAAGCATCTGCAATGCTCTGATCCTCTGATGATCTGAGTAGAGGCGGTTCTGACTCAGCTTCAAACACTCAAAGACTGCTGACTTATATTTGAACAAACTTTATAAAAAAATTATTAAAGTTACTACGAATGACTGCAAGTCTTCAAATCAGAGGTACATTACATAATAGCACTTATCCTCCAGAGAATTTAGATTACTGAGACATTTCTGAATAAACGTCTTAAACTGGGAATATCCCATCTTGAATGAGTCATGCTGATCCTTTGACTTGGATCTGTTGACTTTATAGCAGACCCCTCTCTGTTTCTCATAGGGAATCATGTATGAACATGTCTTGTAACCCGAATATTGTGAGGAAATTCAAAGCTCATTTTATTAGTTTACTGTATGAAGTCTAAATTTGAAATAAGGTTTAAATAAGCCTATTTACATTTTTTAAGGAATATAATGTTAATGGGCTTATTTTTAATGAGGTATAGTTCATTAAAATTCAGAATATAATACACTTTTAGACTAAATTTCAGGGAAAATTATGCATCCGAGATACAGATACAGATTAAAGGATAATTTATGTTGTACATCTTGTCAGTAGATGAAAAAAACCTCCAACTACAAGCCACTCTATGACCTAATAAACAATGATATCCTCAGTGAGTGGGACGACAACAACCGCGCAAAGAAAGTGATGTTCTCAGAGTGGCATTGTGCTGAACCGAGATGTATTGGATGTGCTAATTCTGAGAGGGAAGAATACAATGAGTCATCCAACACATTGCAAAAAACGCCTCTGGCCTTTATCGATGTCATGCATATGCAAGTTAAGAAATTAGCAGATCAATGTGGCTCTCTCTAAGTGACCAACTCCCACCTCTTCAACCTTCAGGCTGACAGAGAGTTCAACCTAAATGACTAACAAAGGCGGCAGGCGCTTCCTTTGCGATTCTTTTGCTGCAGTATGAGGTGGCGAGTCATTATCATTGTATTATATTCTCCACAGCCGTGAAATGTCAGTGCTTTGCTATTATATAAGATGTTT
>NW_015505283.1:2596-3043 GCF_001515645.1 Sinocyclocheilus grahami | reverse complement strand
ATATTTCCATACAAACAGAACCCTCAGGTCTGCATTCTTTCTGTACTCGCCATCATCTTTAGCAGCTGTCTTTTTTACCAAAGCTTTCAGGGCAATTTTCCTGAGACTCAATAGTTCGGTTTATTCTGCTGTCTAGTCACAAGCACACAAGCAGAAGGCTTTTCATACTCCGCTGAAAAACAGCATCACATTGCTCCACTGAAGTATGTCTCGTCTGTAGCAAAACAGCTGTTTTTCTCCAGATGTGCATTTGCACATTCTGTTGTTCTTTGACATCCGTTTGGGCCAATTTCAAAGCCATTTGTTTTGGACGTGCACCGTGTGCTGGTTTTCTTTGATGCAGGGTGTTCAAAGACAAATATGAAAATGAAATAAATGTCAGCTCGTCGTGATTATCGACAAGGCTGGAGGGAAAGCGAATCGCACAGATGGCGCATCAAAACAAAT
>NW_015505283.1:350-2533 GCF_001515645.1 Sinocyclocheilus grahami | reverse complement strand
GGCTGGAGGGAAAGCGAATCGCACAGATGGCGCATCAAAACAAATAGCTCTTTCTTGTTTGAAAAGCAAGGAGTTGAGAAACGAGAGGGGCCACACGTCCTAATGACCGATGACAACCTCGAGAAAGCCTTGAAATGAAGACATATGGCTTTTCCCTCCTGAAGACCTGTCTGAAGTTCATAGACGCTCACTTGCTACCGCAACTACTGCATCTGGCTAACAGACAGGCATCAAACAATCCCACGTCCCGAAGCCCTCTTAATAAATTCCCATTCATCACACGGACAAAACTTGAAAGGCTCAAACAAAACCGACAGCTTATTTTAGTCACAGAGAAATTGGAGTTTTTTTCAGGTGATCAGAAGGGTGTTGAGGATGAGTCGGTGCTCCGAGAGCTCTGACGCAGGTTCTGGAGATGTCTCTGGCCCTGAGCCCAAGCGAGCTGATCATATCTGACAGTGTGGTTTTCCTGTCTAGCATCTTCCCGCCTTCCCAACCCCCCAAACCTCCAGCCTGCCCTGCACCGCCTCCTCACATAGCTCCGCTCAAGTGAATCACCAGCATTTGCAGCCCTTTCTGAGCCCTACTCTCTCTCTTGCTTTCATCCATCTCTCTCTCTCCCGTTCACTGTTAGATGGGTTCCCGAGGGAAATGGAGAAGATGGAATGTCTGTTATCCATGTAAAGAACAATCAGTCCCCCCCTCGTTCTCTCTATCTCTCTCCAAAAGCTGATCTGTCCTCCTGAGTATAGTTCGTATTTACTTTAGCGGCTTGTGCGTTCAGGCGAACCCTTCTTCGGAGAACCGTGCAAAGGGACGGACATGCACACACAAGCCCGATAGAGGGGGGGGGGTTATTCCACATGCCGTTGTGGATTCTCCGTCTTGATTTTATATGAGGCGACCCACAATGGTAATGAACTGTACCTCTGGGATGACTAATTAGATTTGAATTCACCCTATATTACAGTGAAACGACAGACACATTTGAAGGGAGGAGCAAGGCTCCGCCCTCCACCGTTTACCCCAGATGCACCTCGCTGACATTTTGGCACCGGCCATCATTTCATCAAAATGAATTTGTAAAAAAAAAAAAGAAGACATAAGGCATGACAAAGGACAACTTTCAAGGGGAATCTGAATGCAACACCTGGCCCATCAAGGAGAAAAAATACAGACACGTGTCTCCCCTGCAAATGTGTCCAGTGCATCCCTTTTGCCCTTCAGTGAGAAATGGAAGTTAGTGGAGCTACAGGAAATGATGTAAATTGCAGACAAGCACTGCTGTAATCTGCTTGTGAATCTCTAGTCTAGTAAAACTCTTAACTTTAGATTGAAAAGTGTCTACTTATAAGATTCCATGTACATTTTACTAGAGACCAAATCTTTATGACAGAAAATATATATATATTTTTTAATTGTTTCTCCTATACAGCAATGAGATTGAATTGAAAGCAAAGTCTTCTGCTTCTCTGATGTTTCCACTCAGAAAATACCCTTATAATCTCTTATTTTGTCCCCAAACGTGTCTCTTTTAGAGTTTCCAAAGGGACCGTGGAGGTTTTAGTTTTGACTTGAGTGTTGTGCTGCTCATTTCTATTGGAGACATGTTGTTACTAATAGGTTACTCTTTTGCCAAGCAGTGCTGCTTTTAAAAATTATTTTAGTTGAATATTTTTAGATATTTCAGATGACAAGACCTTTAATTTTCACTTCAAGCTTCATCTAAAGTTTTTAAGTTAAAGTTTTCATCTAATGTTATATAAATTCAAAAATATATATTAAATATTATGATTTCCAACCTAAAGTATTTATGCCATTACTAGGATATAAAATCATACTGATATAAGATTGTGGTCATAATTCCAAATTAATTTGTAACCAAACCAAGTCGTTTATTAAGCCTTTTAAGACAGGTAAAAGCACCATTTGTTTTCTTTATGGGCACAATGAATTGCATTTAAGGTGTTTGTGAGTGTCTGAGCATATACTGTAACTTTATGAACAGTATGTATGAGCACATGATGTTATCATGTGTTGCTGTAATTTGTTCTTGTGCCTTGTACATGTAAGTTGTTTTGATGGTGGCCAGTCAGAGTACATTCCATGCTTATTTACTTTGATACATCGAGGCAAATACATTGTTATTCCTAACAAACAACCTGACCGTTGAGAGGACAACG
>NW_015505283.1:0-340 GCF_001515645.1 Sinocyclocheilus grahami | reverse complement strand
TCTCTCTCTCTCTCTCTCTCTCTCTCTCTCTCTCTCTCGTTTTCTTGCTCTCTCCCTCTCTCACTCGCTCTGTTAACCCATAGCTCTGAGCTTGGAAAGACCAAAGCCCTTACAACACATTTTCACACTTCCATATAGATGTATGATTGGGAATTGAGAACTATATGTTATTGAGAACTGGTAAACTAGCAAAAAACCTTGAGCAACCCATTTAATTCCCAAACAAATGACTCTATGAATATTTTCTTTTCGTTGCTGTTGAGCAACTCATATTCCACTTCTTATCTAAAACACGACATACACAACACTCCCCCTACCATCAACAATGCCCCCCCCCCTG
>NW_015505282.1:1692576-1693700 GCF_001515645.1 Sinocyclocheilus grahami | reverse complement strand
TGGCTCTGTGAGACCATCAGCCTCTGAGACCTGGTAGGTGAGGTCCGTCTCCTCGAATCCCGTGGCACTCATCCGCTGGTCTGTTGAAGGGTCCGTACGGGGTGGAGAATCAGGGGAATTTAGGCAGGTCTGGATAAGGGCTTTACCCGTTTCACTGGTGATCATGGGCTGAAGTTTTCGCGTGGCAAATGTGTAGACGTGGCCCGTCTCGCTGGCAACCAGGAGCAAAACTTGTGTCCCCGTTAAGGTGGATAATTCGTAAGCCTGGAAATATTGAGAGGAAAAGATAACAATGAGCCCTTCTGTATTAGAGTGACATTTCCATGACCAGAAGACACAGATTGATAAGTGACGGCAAACTTAACACTGATTGATTGGACAACAGTGACAAACATCTTGAAATTGTCACAAATGTTGTGTGGTTGAATATTGTGTGGAGATTAATGAACTGGTGAGCCACAGATACCAGAGAAGCCCGTCACATGTTCCTGAAGGTCACCTGTGGCCTACTGCAGGTTGTCATTACACACTCCGTGCCTGACTTCTGCATCTAGGCCAGTTCTCAAGATATGCAAATGTTTTAATGTCTAGCGCTGCAGTAACCTGATCGGGCATCAGGACTATTTCGGCCGAGACAGGAATGAATGACAATTGAGCGAGCAACGACAAATGAGTCAGAGCAGATGTGGAAACTACCTTCAACTGAATCCCTGTCAGAAGTGTCAGACCTCAGCTGCTCACAGCGATTGCAGATGTGGTCCTGACTGAACTGAAAAGAGCTCTTGAGAGGCGGGACATTTCTGGTTAGCGTATATGTAGTCAGTGAGTGTGTATGTTGTTAAGGTCTTTGCTGTTGAAATGTGTGTTATAGTGGTGTGGTTGCACAACAGTAAACTAGTACCCGTTTAGTGCTATAGAACTAGTATTAGTAGAACTTGCATGTTAAATAGTGTTGGTAAAGTACTTGAAATAGTATAGTTTAACAACAGTGGTGGTGTAGTACGAGCATCAACACCATGGTATGGCACTACTATCCGTGTACTAGTGCTAGTATGAGTACAGTACTAGTGTAACTGGAGTCTTATGACACTCGTAAGGTTATAATAGTATCAGTATTGGTATAC
>NW_015505282.1:1689021-1691575 GCF_001515645.1 Sinocyclocheilus grahami | reverse complement strand
TGTACCATGCTGATTTGTACAGAGGCTCCGTAGATTTGCACTTAATAAGCCTAAACAGACAGTGAATGAGAGAGAGATCAACTGAGCACGTGCGATTACTTGCGTCTGTCCTACAGGCAGAGTCATATATATATTTGTGAAAACAGGTTGTCATGTCCAAGGAAATCTCTGTCTTAGCATCGACGCATAGCTGGTCAGCTGAGCCTTCTAAAGTGACGCTCAAAGTTAAAATGATTTCAACAGCGTGTTTCATTACGTCTCTCTTTGAATAAATGAATCAGCGTTTTTGAACGTGTATTTCAGGCATCCTCAAATCTGGCCCACGAGATCCACTTTCCTGCAGAGTTTAGCTCTAACCCTAATCAAACACACCTGAGCAAGCTAATCAAGGTCTTCAGGATCGTTAGAAAATCACAGGTAGGTGACTTTGATCAGGGTTGGAGCTAATCTCTGCAGCGCATTGGCCCTCCAGGGCAAGATTTGAGGAACCCTGGTGTAGTTGAATGACAGTCCCTTTCCACCACCTTGTGGCACAACACTGTAACGGCACTGCTAACCCTAAAGTGGAAATATCAATAGAAAGTCTCTTGTCCAGTCAGATTAGGAGATCAGATCACAACTAGGCTAACTGTAATACATATAGGCTAACGATAGCCTAACGATCTTATTATCAGGTTTATGTTCTGTTATGTGGACCGTTATTTTGTCATTCTCTTCTGTTTACTTCACTTCCTGTTTCAAAGCTATTTGGTTTCGGTTTCATTGAATTCTCTTCTGCTCACCAAGCCTGCATTTATTTGATCCAAAATGCACCAAAACCAGTAACATTTTGAAATATTTGTACTATTTAAAATAACTGCTTTCTATTTGAATATATTTTAAAATGTAATTTATTCATGTGATCAAAGCTACATTTTCAGCATCATTAGGCCTACTCCAGTCTTCAGTGTCACATGATCCTTCAGAAATCATTCTAATATGCTAATTTGCTGATTATCAATATTTAAAACAGTTGAGTACAGTACATTTTTTTCAGGATTCTCTGACGAATAGAAAGATCCAAAGATCATTTATCTGAAATAAAAAGCTTTTGTAACATACACTATACCATTCAAAAGCTCTTTTTTAAATTTATATTATAGAAATTATTACTTTCATTTAGCAAGGATGTTTTAAATTGATAAAGTGATGATAAAGACATTTATAATGAAAAAACATAAAAAATCTTACTGTTCAAAAACTTTTGACTGGTATGTTAGCCTATAGTTTGAAGTAAAAAATATTAATATTAATAAGGAGAGTCTGAGATTTATTTGACAGTGATTTCACATTTCTTGTTTGTATGAAGGCTAAATAACAATAAAAGGTGAACATTTAATATATATTTAAAAAATATTATATCGTTTTATAGGAGTAGGTTTCATAGAGTTGGAATTATATCGTATCGACCGAAATTAAGAAATATATTGTGATATAAATTTTGGCCATATCGTCCAGCCCTAAGGCAAACATTATAATACTTTCTCGTTTGCCGTCAGCATTCCGCAAATATGTACTTATATAATTTAAACAAATCTTTGAATGACTAACGAACATTTAATTTCACAAACCTTGCAGACTTAGTCGAATCTTGTGAAGTAGTGGGCATGTAGCCTGCATGATCGCGTGTTCTGTGACGGTCGGTCCTATGGTCCGTGTGAATTGAATATAGGGCTGCAACAACAAATCGATTAAATCGATAAAAATTGATTACTAAAAGAGTTGGCAACGAATTTCATATAGGCCCTGTCCCAAATGGCGCACTTCATGTGGACTTTCGGTCTCGTGGACTTAAATTGCGCGTGCTCGCCGAGTCTACGAGTCCGTAGCCCGTCCCATTCAGCATTTTAACGCTCTGAAGTGTGCTCAGCAGCACCCCCTTTGTACCCTTGAAGCGGTCTTCCGCGAAGCCCGCATAGATGCAGGCTCCGCACACTTTAACTACCCAGGAATCTTTGCGAAATGCCAATCAGACAACGGATGGGAGGAGATTTCGATCAAGAGCAATTGATGACATGGCTGAGAAGAAAATATTTAATTGTAGGTATCATTACGGTTTTTATGACCTAGGTGTACATTTTACCAGTTGTTACCTACAGTTTATACAAACATTATGGTCATCGACCAGTGGTTGATATCTCAAACATAATAATAGCGCGTTGAATAATACGATCGCATTATGATTCATTAAATAAATAGAACCGAATGTCAGGGCTTTACTGAGTCATATGTAAACCTAGTATATTTAAACCTGTAAATTCATCTGAAGCGAAGCTGAGGATGTCCACAGCCAAGTGAGGAACGAAGTCCTCACATACTTTGGAGAAAAGTTAACCCATTATTGTGGTGGAAGGCTAACAATGAAAGATATCCCATGTTGGCCAGGCTAGCCAAGTCTTACCTCTGCATCCCTGCCACCTCAACACCATCTGAGCGGCTGTTTTCTGCAGCAGGCAACATAGCCTCAAAGAAAAGAGCGAGCCTGAGCCAGGAGCATGTGGACATGCTCACATTT
>NW_015505282.1:1665069-1688433 GCF_001515645.1 Sinocyclocheilus grahami | reverse complement strand
TGTGACTGGAGTAATGATGCTAAAGCGCTGCTTTGAAATCGCAGGAATAAATTATATTTTCAAATAGAAAACAGCTATTTTAAATAGTAAAAATATTTCAAAATGTTACTGTTTTTGCTGTATTTTGGATCAAATAAATGCAGGCTTGGTGAGCAGAAGAGAATTCTTTAAAAAATATAAAAAATCTTTTGACTGGTATGTTAGCCTATAGTTTGAAGTAAAAAATATTAATATTAATAAGGAGAGTCTGAGATTTATTTGACAGTGATTTCACATTTCTTGTTTGTATGAAGGCTAAATAACAATAAAAGGTGAACATTTAATATATATTTAAAAAATATTATATCGTTTTATAGGAGTAGGTTTCATAGAGTTGGAATTATATCGTATCGACCGAAATTAAGAAATATATTGTGATATAAATTTTGGCCATATCGTCCAGCCCTAAGGCAAACATTATAATACTTTCTCGTTTGCCGTCAGCATTCCGCAAATATGTACTTATATAATTTAAACAAATCTTTGAATGACTAACGAACATTTAATTTCACAAACCTTGCAGACTTAGTCGAATCTTGTGAAGTGTGCATGTGACCTGCATGATCGCGTGTTCTGTGACGGTCGGTCCTATGGTCCGTGTGAATTGAATATAGGGCTGCAACAACAAATCGATTAAATCGATAAAAATTGATTACTAAAAGAGTTGGCAACGAATTTCATATAGGCCCTGTCCCAAATGGCGCACTTCATGTGGACTTTCGGTCTCGTGGACTTAAATTGCGCGTGCTCGCCGAGTCTACGAGTCCGTAGCCCGTCCCATTCAGCATTTTAACGCTCTGAAGTGTGCTCAGCAGCACCCCCTTTGTACCCTTGAAGCGGTCTTCCGCGAAGCCCGCATAGATGCAGGCTCCGCACACTTTAACTACCCAGGAATCTTTGCGAAATGCCAATCAGACAACGGATGGGAGGAGATTTCGATCAAGAGCAATTGATGACATGGCTGAGAAGAAAATATTTAATTGTAGGTATCATTACGGTTTTTATGACCTAGGTGTACATTTTACCAGTTGTTACCTACAGTTTATACAAACATTATGGTCATCGACCAGTGGTTGATATCTCAAACATAATAATAGCGCGTTGAATAATACGATCGCATTATGATTCATTAAATAAATAGAACCGAATGTCAGGGCTTTACTGAGTCATATGTAAACCTAGTATATTTAAACCTGTAAATTCATCTGAAGCGAAGCTGAGGATGTCCACAGCCAAGTGAGGAACGAAGTCCTCACATACTTTGGAGAAAAGTTAACCCATTATTGTGGTGGAAGGCTAACAATGAAAGATAGCCCATGTTGGCCAGGCTAGCCAAGTCTTGCCTTTCGATTAACCGAAAAAATAATCGACAGATTAATCGATTATTAAAATAATCGTTAGTTGCAGCCCTAATTGAATACGGACAGAAGGAGAGTTCAGCTTCACTGGAGACGCACGATCGACAAACTTTAAACTTGTGACTGATTTAAAATTATGCTGCGATGTATGCATTTGCCCACTGTCATATTCATGTCATTTTCACTGTGCGCTGTATGTAAAATGAGTGTTACCCTGGCTTTATTTGAAAAAATATGATTCCCAATGCACACAAACTTCCCAGAATACTGAGTGCCCTGTTGATTACAGTGTTTACTTCCTTTTTAATTATATTTTTATTAAATATTTATTTGTGAAAAACACTTTGTCTTCTAGAGTATAAGTATGTTTATTTTACACGTTTTTTTAAAAATCCATTTTCAAATGATTTCAAATTTCTTAAATATGAATTGAAATAAATCATTTATATCAGCCACCCCGCTTTCCAAGATATCGGCAGTAAAAAAAAACATGTCGGTCGACCACTAATTAAAATCAGAATAGATATAGCCTAAAACAAGTGATACCAGTATTGCTACATTATTAAAATCAGTACAATAATATTACTAGTGATACTAATATTTCTATAGTATTAGAATCATAGTAGCAATATGAAACTAGAGAAACCAGTATTTCTACAGTATTGAAATCAGAATCAATATAAAATTAGTGATACCAGTATTGCTACAGTATTACAATTAGGCTTGCCGCAATAGACGGTGTTGACGGTGATACCGGTGTTAAGCCGCATCACTGGAGGCGAGAGACAGACAAGAAGAGTGAGGCGAGACAGACAAGAAGAGTGAGGCAAGACAGACAAGAAGAGTGAGGCAAGACAGACAAGAAGAGTGAGGCGAGACAGTGAGGCGAGAAAGACAAGAAGAGTGAGGCGAGACAGACAAGAAGAGTGAGGCGAGAGACAGACAAGAAGAGTGAGGCGAGAGACAGACAAGAAGAGTGAGGCGAGAGACAGACAAGAAGAGTGAGGCGAGAGAGAGACAAGAAGAGTGAGGCGAGAGAGAAGACGATCGTGGATGATTTAGTTTCGAAACGAGATGCAAAAGTGCCTGTTTAGCAATATTTTGGATTTTGAAAAGCCTGTTGACTTTTGCTGTTTTTCTAAGGTGATTTTGGAAGGTTTTTTTTAAACATTCTTACTTAATTGGTTTCACATCGCGAGAGACAGACAAGAAGAGTGAGGCGAGAGACAGACAAGAAGAGTGAGGCGAGAGACAGACAAGAAGAGTGAGGCGAGACAGACAAGAAGAGTGAGGCGAGAGTTTGAGTTTGACGTTGTATTTTGTTGTTGCATTTAAGCAATTGACACCGAACTAATTCGAAAGTGAAAGTAAAATGCGCACGGCGCTTTCAAGCTATCTAAAAGAGAAGGAAAGCGATGAAAGAGGGAAAATTCAAACAAACTAAAAACCAACAATTGCTTTACTCCGAATTGCCGCTATTTGAAAGTGCAAGTAAAATGCGCACGCCACTTTTACAAGTTATTTAAAAGCAAAGGAAAGCAAGGAAAAGAGGGAACGCCCCCGCGGTGATACCGGTATTACCGGTGTTGTCACGCGTCGATTAACCGGTGGGAAAATTTCTTCACCGTCACAACCCTAATTACAATCATAGTAGCAATATAAAATTAGTGACATTAGTATTTCTACAGTATTAGAATCAGAATAGAAACTAATGATACCACCTGTATTGCTACAGTATTACAATCAGTACAATAATTATACTAATGATATTAGTATTTCTACAGCATTACAATCGGTATAATCACTTAACTAGTTGTACTAGTATTTCTACAGTAGTAATAATAGTATTACTATAGCATTAGAATCAGTACAATAACAATAGTGACACCAGTATTTCTACAGTACTAGAATTAGTGTAATCATCTAAAACTGGTTGTACTAGTATTTCTACAATATTAGAATCAGCATAATCATTTAAAACTATTAGTGTACAATACAGTATATTGCTACTGCACTAGTAGTAGTAACTTGATAGCACTAGCCGTTTTATAATACTAGCAACAGTGGTACTAGTACTACAGTATTAGAATATTTATGGTGATTTCAACCTAGTGATACTAGCATCTAGAATCAGTACTGTAATGTTAGTAGAATACCTGTATCAGTATATTGATACAGCTCTAGTAGTAATTGCAGTGCTAGTATTAGCATGGTGGTTCAGCACTAGTATTGGAGTAGTAGTGATGTTGCTTGTATAATACTACTGTTAGCTAATTCTTGACAAGCAGCAGGAGGCACAAGCACACATGTGCTGGCAGAACGCAACGTTACCTTCTTCATAATGCCAGTCTTTCTCTTGCTGAAGGTCGTGTATCTCCTCAGCTTGTTGTCAATAAACTCCATCTTAATTTTCACCCGTCCTCGCGTTTTCTTGCCCGGTTTAGCACCGGCCACCCCGGCGGAAACCCCTCCGTATCCCGCCGACAGTCCCGCGTGAGATCCCGAGGATACACCGACCTCCATCTCACTCCTCTCCCGCTTCACCCCTCTCCTGTCCACCGCGGGACTCTCCTCATCGTCCCCGGAGTCCGAGTCTCCGTCGGAGCCGCTCAGCACAGCCTCCACCGACGGCCCGTCGTCGTATCTGCCCCCATCGGGCAGGTTTATGGCAGAGTTTACCGCCCCCAAAGCCCCAGACGTGCTGCCCACCTGTAGAGGGGTCAACCCCGCGCCGTTACCGGAGCGCCCGGCCCCTCTGGCCGTCCCGTGTCCCCCTAACATCGCCCGCGGTAGGTGCAGAGATCCGAGCAGCTCCCAGATCAAACCCCGCAGATCGCTTCCCTCGACACCGAGCTTACCTCACATATGCTAGGCTAGGAAACATTAGCTCAACTCAGCAGACTAAACGCGCGGGATCTGGAGCTCGAGGACGGATATACGTGTCTGTGTGAAAGTCACGATTTAGGCTGCTCGTGATTACCAAAAACAAACCCCCAAAACTAGCCCTTTACGACCATCGTACAAAGTTTACCGCGTAGAGTTTCCGCCTACAGTCCGTCAATCAAGCCTCAACAGAACTTGCGCCGCGCTTTGGAAACAACGAACCGCGACCGTACCTCGATGTGCCTCCGCCAACAGAACTAGTACCTGCAGTAACAACAATATCGCGTAAAATAATTCACTTTCAACACATAAATGACTACATTTTGCTCGTATATAACGTTTGATGTTTTTTTGAAACGATATAATAGCTGATAGCGCGCTTATTTAGGGAATTTAACTCACGAGGCCGTTCGCCTAAGGATCTACTTTCCTCCAAATAAAGCGAGGCGATGTTTCCTTATATGGCGATGGCTGTCCATGTATGGCGAGTCACAGCGCTGCGCTGCGATTGGTTACGCAAACCTCTTCGACTCTGCGATTGGTTACGCAAACCTCTCCGACTCTGTGATTGGTTACGCAAACCTCTCCGACTCTGTGATTGGCTCGAATCTAGTTTGGCCGACAGATATGTTTTACGTAATGCACATTGCACAGCGATCCAGTAGCAAATAATCCTGGACCCTCACAGTAATATTAACGACATAAATACACCATTTCTGGCTAGGCATGTTTGAAAAGGTAAACCACATTCACTTAACGAACTCCTAAAACCAAACGCGTGTTGTTGGACTGACTGCTAAGTTGAGTACAAACTGAGGTGAGTTCCAGCTCTGTGAGAGCTGTGGACATTATGCGATGCTCTGGGTAACCAGCAGATGAGGCTCTTACATTAAGTAAACTAAGTTCAGCTAAACTCAATCTTTTGGCGTCTCAACGCATCTCATCTGCTTGCAAATACTAAAATACATTCACACTGTACAATCAGCTTTTTGCTTTGACATTGCATCAGTGCTATTGATTTTATGATAGACAGCCGATTGCAACAAACACTTTACATAAATGTCTTTTGCAATCAATATTTTGAAGGTTTTGCATTGGGCCCAGAGAATACAAACATTTTACGCTAATAGTAGTAAAGCAGTATGTATTTGGCTGCTCAAATATCAAGGCAGTTTCTCATTCTCATGATTTACTTACTTACTTAATCCTCTTCGTCCCATGAGAAGGCCACAAATTAATCTCATGATTAATCACATAAAACCATCAGAAAGATGTCAATCTAATACTATATGCACATTATGCACTATGCAACAATAAATCTGTCAAAAAGAAAAGGTCTTTACATTCTAAATTTTGTTGTTTTTTCCAGATTTTTTCTTCTAATTCTCCAGATTTTTTGCACCCACATTTAGTTTATACTCAATTTTTTCATCGAAATCTAAGCAAACACATGCAGTTCATGTATGACTTGCACGCTTTCTGTAAACGACTAGGCTGTCAGTGTGCAAATATTCTCACAGGAACTGCTAAACTATTGTCATGACAACATCACATAGTTACATATTCCCATCTGCAACCGCGGGAGGTAATAACTGCAGATGAATCTTGGTGGTCCCCATAAACTGTTCCAGGAATATACCAAACTGCCCCATGCATGTTATGCAATACTAGCAAAAGATTCGATTTTTGCACATGAGCATTTTTCGAACATGCTTCCTTTCTGGTGCTACAAAATGACACAACTGTTACTGCATTTATTTTTATTTCCAAAAAACTTTACAGCAGAATAAATGGCACAAAGGCTGTAAATGAGTAAAAAAGTGCAACTTGAGAGCAGACTGAAAATACAGAAAGTTTCTGAACGAAAGGTGCAAATCCAATTAATTTTAGTTTGTTAAACGAATACAAAGACCTGTTGTCCTCACTGAGCAGAAACAACCGGTCCACATCAATTTAGATATGAGCACAAATCTCAGTAAGAGTTAAGATCTCAATCTCAATAAGAGAAAAAACAGGGAGCATTCACAAATTCACTGTGATCAATCAAAGTGTTTGATCACAAGAAAACAGATAATGACAACATACAGACTGATTTGCAAGCATTGCATTAAAATACTAAGTCAGATCTCGAAGCAGCCGACGTAGAGATTGCTTGCCAAAATAATTTCATACAACGTGGTGGTGCGCGGACCATTCCGGCCTCACCCACGAACACATCTCTGGGGGCGCCGGGTGTGACGCAACGGTTTAAGTAACAGTGTTTGTCACAGACCATCGACACGAAACACTGCAGAAGATCAAACGCCGCTCTGGCAACCGTACAGACATATTAGGCAAGAGTTCCATTGCTTATGCGCCCCAAAGCCCTTGCCAGCAATTTCCTGAAAACATCACTTCTGTTTCCAAAACATTATTGCCTTATTCTCATAGGATAGGAGGTCATTTCTGCAGAATTTGCAAGGCGGAGGAAGCATTCAGAGATTTCCATTAGCTAAGGATGCCATTAGATTACGACACAAACTGTTCCACCTAACTCTATGCAGTTCTGTTTGCTTTATCCACATGTTCCACCTATAAAACACTTTTCCCCTGCTAAGAAGTAAAATCTAGTAAAGAATCTATAAGCACTTTTTGATAATTACATTCTGTTTCTACACAATCCATCTATGAGAAATGTAAAGCTTTGATTTACTGACAGAGAAAAATGTTAGTTTGTTCAAAAATGTAAACTCTGTCATCATTTACTCATCTTCATGTCGTTCCAAACTCATATGGTTACTTTCTTCTGAGGAACTAAAAAGGAGAAGTTTAGCAGAATGTTCATGCTGCACCTTTCCATACAGTGAGAGGGAATGAGGACGAAAATATAAAAAAAAAAGATAAAAGTAATTTTTTGAAGCCACACCATGTTCATACAGAATGTGTTTTTGAATTCCAGTGCGCTGATTTTCCATTGGTTTTCTATGTAAACATGTGCGAAACAGACATCTTTGACCATTGCGCTTGTGTATTTTGCAACATCTTGTGCACTGTGAAAAAAAAAGTGCACAAGTGAAAAGACATTCAACTTTTTAAAAACACATCTCAAGACCTTGCATTTTTTCTATTCCACTTCCTGTAAAACTGCGTTCTTCGTAATTGGTCCCTAACAGACCAAAATTTATGGTTGGTGGACATTGAATTAGTCGTAACCAATTGTGACACCAATTTGAAGACATGTGAAAGATTCGAGCGTTGTGATAGAAGGGAGTATTTTCCGTGAATAACGTTTTGGTCTGTTGGGAAGATTCACAATATAGCTGTAGAGTCGTATGGACTATTTTTATGGTGTCTTGTAATTTTTGGCGCTCCAGAGTTTTTTCCTCCATTTATGTTTATTGTATGGAAACGAGCAACATGACATTTTGTTAAACTTCACCACCTGTGTTTTACAGAAAGAAAGTCATATGAGTTTACAACAACATAATATAGGTAAATAATGATAGACCCACTTTTTGGATGAACTATCCATTTAAAAGGCTGACATGCAGCAGAATCTTGCAAACCTCCTGCTACCAAAACAAAGAATAACCTGTAAGTGCTATTCAGAATGAAACTTGAGCGACTGTTTCCTTCTGGTATCCAGCTGTGTTGTTTTTCAGATATTTCTTGGTCTTCATGTCACCCTCTCTGACCTTGTCTTTCATTTTCCAAAGTACAAGTTACTTGAAAACTTCAGTAAACCAGACAACCTACATTTTATGATTAATAAAAATTCCTGTTTGAAACCCAGTGAATATGCAACTATTTAGACCAGTGGTTCTCAGCCAGTTTTGTTTCAAGACCTACATTTTACAATGGACATTAAATGGCAACCCAACACAGTATCAAAATGTACTATACAAAAGATCCATCATAAAAACGTGAACTCGCAAAAAACTTTAAAATCAACCATTAATATCTATTGGTTGATTTAAAACTGGTTTCTGACACATTTTTGGGTCTCAACCAATCAGTTAAGAAACACTGATCTAGACCACAACCAGGTAGCCATGCTGTGTTGAACATTTTAAACATTGTAAGCTGCAGTACACACATAAAACCAAGATGCTGATTCGGTCGATCTAGATGATTTAGAAAGGGTATGGACCCACAATAATGGTGAGTCTCAGCAGTGAGCTGGAACGGTAGCTCAAGACATTACTCTGGGTGACCATTTCCAGGTCCACAACATGTTCTCTAGGTCCAGTCAAAGGTTTGGTCATCACCAGCATGGCGCTTACATTACTGGAGCGCTGAAAGACAAAGAAAAAGCTAATCACTGGAGAGGCTTCACCACGAGACAGTGTTATAAATCACAGTGATGCATTTTTGGATGTAACAGGGTTGATGTCTTTATGTGTATTTCATTATGTTTACAGATACATATTTCAACTCTGTTATGGGAAAAATATCACTGTGAGCAATGATTACTGTAAATAATCTGGTGAGTAGTGATGAATAAATCAACTTTTTTCCCCCACTGATCTTTAACATTAACAACCTCAAAATATTTTTTATGTAACAGGGTTGAAGCTAAACCGATTTTGGAAAAGGAATGTCATGGGTTCCGACACAAGTAAGTATCTCTTACATTCTCTATTAGCTTTTATTATTTACAGTTGTATTGTCATGCTCAATTGTTCAACTCTGTTATGGGAAAGTAATAGTGATCACTCTTTTACAGAAAAAATATTTTTCTTGGCAGAAAGCAGAAGAATGTTAACTGTAAATAATCTGGTGTTGTGCTGTGCCAGCTAAGGAGGTTACAAGACATTTTTGCACTGATCTTTAACCCTAGATATTTTAAATGTAACAGGGTTTGCACTAAACATGTTTTGCAAAATAAATATCATGGGTTCAAACACAGGTGAGTAACTCTTAAAGTCTCTATCAGTTTTTAATTATGTTTACAGTTATATTGCCAAGCTCAATTGTTCAAAGTCTTGTCAAAAAGCACAAGAATACTGATTGTAAATAATAATCTGATTTTGTGCACTAATTTACAATCCAGTAACATTCAACCTCATACATTTGAAATGTAACAGGCTTGAAGCTTAAACTGTTTTGGAAGAGAAATGTGACAGGTTCATACAAAGGTAAGTAGACTGTATCTTACAGTCTTTGTCAATTTTTCATTATGTTTACATTGTAGTTATATCATCACTCTCAATAGTTCAACTCCAAAAGTATAAGAATGGCAAAAGTATAAGAATGACTGTAATCTAGTGTTTTGCAATGATATTTACTACCTGAGGTGTTTATTAGACATTTTTGCATCTTCAATCCTGTAACATTCAACCCCAAAACACTTTAAATGTAGGGTGGACAACATAACATGTTTTTGGTAGAGGAATTCCATGGGTTTAAATAGAGTTTAAAAGCAAGTATCTCTCATTAAAAAAATTGTGTTTTCATTATATTTCATTATTTTGTCAAGATCAATAGTTGGTTTATTAAAGGAAAATAATAGTCCTTTACAAAATACTAATATTTTCTAGGCAAAAAGCACATGAACAGTCTAAATAAGCTAAAGCTGTTATTATACTTATTTTGCGTTGATTTTCAACCCTGTAATATTTAACCACAAAACACTTTATGACAGGGTTGGCACAGATTTTAGAAGAGAAATGTCTTTGGTTATTATCTATTAAATTATAATGTGCTATTGAATTATTAATGCTTGAAAGTAATATGTCTAAAATTTAAGCAGTCTACTGTGTTTATTAAGTTATACATCCAAACTGTTACAGTATTGAAATAACAGAGAACTGAAAGTGTTGGGTTTATGGTTAGCAACAACTGAGTACAGTAAGTTACTCTTAAAAAAAAGGCAATTCATTACTAGCTATCTTATTAATTACTTTCTAAATACTGTATCTAAAACCTTGACCAGTTAAACAATACAGGGATAGACATGAAACTGCAATTTTAATTCTTTCAAATAAATAATTTAAAATTGCATAAATTATTCTTGAACTGACCAAAGTATTTAAAGGGAGAATGTTACATTAAAACATACATTTTTACATTAGATGTTAAACTGATTTTTAATCCACAATTGTTTTTACAGAATTTTTATATAGTTTATATAGTGTTTAATGCTATTGCATTAGAAGTAACAGAATTACAGAAAAGCTAAGAGTAATCCCTTACTTTACTTTTCAAGGGAAAGTAATTAAATTACAGTAGTTAATAATTACCAAGTAATGCATTACACCCAACGTTGGTAAAAATAGCTAACTAACTGCAAGGCTGTAATCACAGATCTTACCCTCAGGTAGAATTCTCCTCCCTCGTTGCCGGATTTGATGGTGAAGGTGTTTACCATGTTGGGGTAGACACTGGTAGCTTGAATCTGGAAGATATCCGCAGGCACTGAGCGTTCGGAAAAGATGCTCATGTACTTGTAGACAATGACAGGCGGCAGTCCTCGGCAAACACTTGGTGACTGGCACCTACAGCGTCTATTGATAGAGAGGTAAACAGTTTGTGAAACCGATTTGTGGATCAAATAACAAAACTTTATTTTTTCCGCAACATGGTATGATTTTATCAGGAGATTAGACGCACCCTTCGCCTGTTTTGACGTATGGCTCACGGCAGGGGTTTCTGGGATAGCAACGGAACCCTCCATAGTAATTCCAACACATTTCATCTTCTCTGCAGTTGTGTGCTGTTTCACACTCGTTTATATCTATTAAAGGGATAGTTAACTCCAACATTTTTATTCTGTCATTAATTACTCACCCTCATGTCGTTCCAAACCCTCAAGACCTTCGTTCATCTTCGGAACACAAATTAAGATATTTTTGATGAAATCTGAGAGCTCTCTGACCCTCCCATAGACAACAAGGACCCTAACACGATCAAGGTTCAGAAACGTAGCAAGGACATCAGTAAAATAGTCCATGTGACATCAGTGGTTCAACTGTAATTTTACGAAGCTACGAGAATACTTTTTGTGTGCAAAGAAAACAAAAATAACGACTTTATTCAACAATTCGTCTCCTCCGCATCACCCTATAGTGCCATTTTGGAGAGTATCACATATGTAAACAACGTATGCTGTTCTGTGTCAGCAGCACCGTACGCGGATACGCGGTTTACGCTTTGATCTGAACGTAAACAACGTATCCGCGTACATACATTGTTTACGTATGTGATACTCTCCAAAATGGCACTATAGGGTGATGCGGAGGAGACGAATTGTTGAATAAAGTCGTTATTTTTGTTTTCTTTGCGCTCAAAAAGTATTCTCGTACCTTCGTAAAATTACAGTTGAACCCCTGATGTCAAATGGATTATTTTAATGATCTCCTTGCTACGTTTCTGGACCTTGATCAAGGTAGTTACCTAGCTGTCTACAACAGAGTCAGAGAGCTCTCAGATTTAATAAAAAATATCTTAACTTGTGTTCTGAAGATGAACGAAGGTCTTACGGGTTTGGAACAACATGAGGAGTAATTAATGACAGAATTTTAATTTTTGGGTGAACTATCCCTTTAACAGGTTGGAAAAGATTCAAGTTTCAAGAGTTTAATGTCATATGTACAGGAATCAGTCTGTTACACCATACAATGAAAAAGGTCAATGAGTATCTTCTGAAGCCACTTCAGGAGCCTGGCAGAAACTGGAATGTACCTTGGCACATCCGCGTCCCTTGGAGCTGGTATCCATCAGGACACACACACTGGTATCCGCCGGGCTGATTCACACACTGGAACTGGCAGATGTAGTTTGAGAACTCACACTCATTGATATCTGGAAAACACGAATGAGAATGAAACTCACAGAATGACATAGTATTGCTCATTACTGGGGTTACTGTCAATTCAATGTTTGTGGACCTAATCTTGATTACCACAGATAAAAATTGCATATTCTATTCTAATCTACACTGTACTAACATAGGACAACCAGAAATTGTCCACATGCTTTAAGACTTCATCTAAAACAGTATATCAATAACTACACATTTTCCATAATATTCTAATCCTAACAGCAAAGTCCAAGCCACAATGATGACAACAATGAGGAACAATCTTGTTAAGTCACTTTCAGAATAATTTATTTCCAGCTGATGAGCAATAAACATTGACAGCCAATCAGAATCCAACTGACTTTAAAGGGCATGAGCATTTAAAGTGGCAGATGACAAAATTGTTATCAGAAAGTTATCGCCCTTTGGTTTGGACTAGTTATCATTCTTGGTGTAAACTCTTGGTATTAAGGTTGTTGTTTTTTTATTGAAAAAGTGTTCCTGGTATCTTCCTTTTAAACAAATCCCACTTAATTTAATATTTTTAATCATCAAATGCAAAGACATTGAGAAGTTTTTAAGAGTGGCTTAAGTGTGCAAATACTTTTAGAGCTAAGTAGCTTGTAAAAGACCATTTAAATAGCCAAAGTCAGTTTAAATAGCCTATCAAAGTACCTCACTTAATGTCTTTTGAATGTCTTTTATATAACCAAATATACACATTATATAATTAAACCTACATCAAGTGTAATGTTTCTCTTGGTTTCAGTTTGCCTAAAGATAGCATGCTAACAGATTAGCCTCCTAAGATAACATAGCCTGCCATTGGAAAGCATGCAATATGCATGTTACTAAAAGTAATCAAAACAAACCTTCATAGAGTTTACTTTATATCATAATACCTATATATCTTGTTTTTATTTATGAATTATATAACAATGCTCATTTGTCCAAGGCCCATTAAGATATTTTTATAATCAGCATAATATCCACACACATGGCAAAAAAACAAACAAACATTGTACCATTATCGCCTTGAAATACTGTTTGATTATGATTAACGTTTTGTAGATGTTAGCTGTCAATACTTTATTTGTTTACATACACATCAAAATTATTGTTGATGAAATTTGATACTAGGTTTAAAATATCCAGGAATACTCCAATTATATTATGTGCTTTCAAAAACTTCAAAGGTTATACTTTTTAAAATACATTAACATAGTGTAAAAAAATAAAATAAAACAACCTTGGCAGGAGACTGAGTCTGAAGCCAGTTCATATCCGACTTCACATTGGCAGATGAAAGAACCAATAAGATTGTAGCACTGATGTTGGCAGGGGCTTGCAGTTAGACATTCATTCACATCTGCAAAAAAACACAACTGAACATTAATGATAGATGATGAAATAAAAAATGAGAGTGCAGGAGTAATAAACAAAATAACTGGACATTGCCAATTGCCTATTTTATTCAGTCCCTTAAATATAACACTAATAATGGCACTTATTTAAAACAACAGGTAGGATATCCAAAACACATCGTTTCTGCACTCCTAATCATTCTTTGGTATGTCTGGCGAGGTTTCCAGCTTCGTTCTGGAGCGCAGAAAGTGTCCTTTCACGCTGTGAGGGCCATGGTGGGTGGTCTGCGCTTATCTGCCAGGTTTGGTCAAGTAACTGTATACAAAGGCATAAGAATAAGCCAGTTTTCTGTGATTCATATACAGACTATTGGATGTGCAACACATGTGAGTGCAAAACCTCCTCATCCAAACAAGGCAGATTCTTCCTAGGCTCCTAAGTGACTTATTTGAGGTATTAATGGGAGAATAATGTCAATGCACAGATCCGAAGACCCCCGGGAGGCCTCTTGCCAAGTGTTTCCAAAGCTTTGCTGACCAGCGTTTGGGCCCTTTCAGGGAGTTCAGCGCTGCTGATAGCCAATCTGGTCGGAAAAAATGAGGCTAGGCCTCGCACGCAATAGTTCAGATGGTTTTTTTTCTTGCCCACCTCTTTGAGAGAGACACACCTGGAGTCTGTGATCACCCACATGACGGTGATTTGATTCCAGCAAACTGGTGTTAGATTCCAGACGAAACACTGCCAAGGCACTTCTGAAAGTGACTGGCCGAAAATATGTAAACATTGCAGGAAGGCTGACTCTCTTTTGCGGGAAGAGGCCCGAGCTAATTGTTGACTCATTTTAATGGGCTGAGAGATACATGTCCTGACCCATACTTCCTCAAACAAAGCCACATAAACTCTGGTAGCTGTATGATAACTAAAAGCATAGTCGCTGAAGGGCCATTTGACCCAAAGTTAGTCTCCAAGAGCATGTGCGCGAACCGACCAACAGTCCATTTACTGAATGTCTGAAGAATATTGCACACAACAATGGCTTAAATTAAAATACAATGGTTTGCACTACACACTTGTTTGCCTGGAGACAAAGTTTATGGATACCAGGTTGATGCATTGAGTACTTTTGATTAAATTGAAAAATGTAATTGTGAGGTTAATGGCATTATATTTTACAATGTATTTAATAATAATGATGATGATGATGTTGAAAATAATAATTATATATATGAAATTCTTAAATTATATATTAATACAATATTTTTTATTTATTAATTGATTGATTTATTTAAATTTTTTAACAAAACTGCTTTAATGCTTATTAACATTTTTTAAAAAGTAATGTGGTGCATCCAGTGTACACAAGCCATCAAAGAGAGGACAAGGTCAATAAGTATTTTAAAATATCATTTGACCTTTTTGACAGTGTTCAGGTGGTTAAATGTCATGTGGTGCAACTTGCCAAAAATTCATAATATTAGTGTTATATGCATTAAATATAGTTAGTGGCAAGTTTCTTTTTCCAAGACAAAAACAAAAAAATCTTAAATGAATAATGAATAAAATTAATATATTTTTTATTTTATTTATTTCTCATGAGAAAAAAAAACTGCTTCAGTTTGGAAAACTATGGTGGCCGTAAAGTGCAAAGCAAATCACGATTCTGAAAACAAAATAACAAATTACAAACACAAATGCAAGTCTAAAAAACAAAATAACAATTCAGAAAGCACAACAACAATTCAAAAAACATTATAACAAGTCAGAAAACACAACGACAAATCAGACAAACTGGAAGAGGTAGGTATAGTTTGAGACAGCGCCATTGGTTTGGGATTACTCACCGCTGACTGGACGAGACATCTGTCAATCTGTCAATATACAGGAAGAACCAGCTGAAGAACAGCAGAGTCGTGGTAGAAAGTTCGGAGATGGTATTAAAGCAGCTCAGTTTAAATGTATTGTATTAATTGTCCTTACTATGGAATAAAAAATACGGGGTGTCTATTTACATTTAGTTAAAAGTAGCCATAAAATATCAACTTCAGTGGTGCAGTTGGATAAGCACTTGACCTTGGCTTTTTGACGCGATCGACCCGGGTTCGATCCCGCCTTTTGCCGAACTGAGTGTAAATTATAATATTAATTATTAAATGGATGCCACCTTATTGGTACAATAAAGCCCTCCCTACACCTACCCTAACCCTACCCGATACTTTATTTTCAACTTTTTGATTATTTCCTTAATTTTTGTTGAAAATAAATGCCTTTACGATGTGATACGAGATTTGAAAAGGGAGAAAAAAAAGTTTGGCAAAAGGTGGGATCGAACCCGAGTCTATCGTGTCAAAAAGCCAACGACTAGCACTTATCCATCTGCACCACTGGAGCTGATGTTTTGCAGCCTTGCATTCGCGTTTGTAATTTGTTATTTTGTTTTCAGAATTGTGATTTGCTTTGCACTTCTCGGCCACCGTAGAAAACTTTGGCCACTGAATAAAGAGTTATGTGGTGCAACCGACATACACATGCAGGGAAAAAAAACATAAAATAGGAAATTATATGAGGTCAGTTCAGATTATAAAATGTCATGTGATGCGACCCCCAAAATTTAAGAATGAATAATTCTTTATGTGTAAAAATAGTTTTTACTATCTATTTATAAAAGCACATGTGAAAATAATTACTAAGACATGTACTCTCACATGTACTCAGGGTAAAAGGAAAATATATTATTACATTTTGATGGTTAAACTGAATGACATTTAAATGGAAACATGAAACTGGTATTAAAGCTGCAGCAGCTATGTTTTGCTCCTTAATGTTATGATTCACCAGCAAGACCAAAACCAAACCAATGCTAACCAGTAAAAGCCAACTTGACCTAGTATTAAAAGAGACACGGATCTTTCCTGAGCCTTTTAGCAGCAGTGGAATCCGTTATCAAGTATTACAGCAAACGGAATCAGTGCAAATGATTGCTCGTAGTATCTAATAAAATGATTTCAGATTGGGAAACAAATGTATTATTCTTGTTGAATGACATGTTAGTTGGCATGTCTTCGCAATTCTTGTCTTTCGGCCTCATCGTGAATGGTTTATGCAATCTAAATTGTTTGCTTCTAGCACAGGGATCCTGCGTGCTGTAACATGACTGAGCCCTCTATCACGTTGGGAAAGAATTAGCACCATTAGCACACACACACACAAATTGTTTTATTCACCAGATAGAAGACAGACCCAGAGGAAGCAGATTTCTGGCACTGCATCCTCTGAACAGACACAACGACTTCCCAAAGAATGACATAATAACTTCCCAAGGGGTTCCCTTCCCATTCTGCACAGAGAGATCATCTTCCGTCAAGTATCTTAAATATGGCCTCTCAGTATTAACTGTGTATGTAGACAAAATTAATATTTTTACAACAACATTTATATCGCTAATATAAACCTTGTGTGTTTTAACAGTATTAGACGCAAAATCAATCAGACGCGAAAGACAACTTAGTCCAATAATCAGGCACTTTTTGACAGGCTCTCAGCTTCATGAGTACGCGCTCAGAAAAAGCGCATGCAGAGCAGCACGTGAATTAAATGTTTAACCGGTATTGCTTTAAAGCAGATGCAAATAATGTAGTTTTGTGATTGCGCATAAGTGTCCCGTAAGAGTAACTCTACCACTGAGCTAACACTGATGTGAATGCATGTGGCGTTGTACATTATGGGAGGCACCAGAACTGTCTGCAGCTGATAGAATGTGCGCTGTAGCACGATACAACGATATTTCTTCAAAAGCAGATCGTGGAGACATTTTAATCGTCCACGATCAAAAATCGTCATATCGCACACCCCTAACTACCAAGAATAATCAACCTCACACACACAAACAAGCACAACGAAATCACTTCACACTATTAAGGGGCTGTGTTATGAACATGCAAAACTGTATCACACTCGGGCTACAGTGGTAAATTTATTCATTGCACAGACCAGTTTTTTCGTTGCACGTATGTATATATGTCGCACTGTACAGCCCTGGATCAAATTTTGATTGTCACGTAAATTTGATTGCTGTTTGGTTAATTGGTACAAAACCGCATACTTATAGACTATAGATGTACAGAATGCCAAAATAGTAGTATGTCAAAATCCTTAGTATTCATGAAACAGTATTTTCAAAATAACCTAGATGGTTTATTACTTCCGCCAAGATTTTGATGGCACATCTGATGGACACTCTTCTATCCCATTAGGCCATGGGAGAATAATTATGAATGCTGATTCGCACACACTATTCACAAGAATGAGTGGAATGTGTAGTTTAGTTTGTTTGTAGATGATACACTCAACATTTTGTGGCCTACAGTTCCTTAGTAGCAAAAATGTAAATTAGCTTTTTAGCCTACAGCCTTTAGGCTTCCAACACCTAAAATATTAGCGATATAAATGTTGTTGGAAAAATATTAATTTTATCTACATACACAGTTAATACTGAGAGGCCATATTTAAGATACTGGATGGAAGATGATCTCTCTGTGCAGAATGGGAAGGGAACCCCTTGGGAAGTTATTATGTCATTCTTTGGGAAGTCGTTGTGTCTGTTCAGAGGATGCAGTGCCAGAAATCTGCTTCCTCTGGGTCTGTCTTCTATCTGGTGAATAAAACAATTTGTGTGTGTGCTAATGGTGCTAATTCTTTCCCAACGTGATAGAGGGCTCAGTCATGTTACAGCACGCAGGATCCCTGTGCTAGAAGCAAACAATTTAGATTGCATAAACCATTCACGATGAGACTGAAAGACAAGAATTGCGAAGACATGCCAACTAACATGTCATTCAACAAGAATAATACATTTGTTTCCTAATCTTAAATCATTTTTAGATACTACGAGCAATCATTTGCACTGATTCCGTTTGCTGTAATACTTGATAACGGATTCCACTGCTGCTAAAAGGCTCAGGAAAGATCCGTGTCTCTTTTAATACTAGGTCAAGTTGGCTTTTACTGGTTAGCATTGGTTTGGTTTTGGTCTTGCTGGTGAATCATAACATTAAGGAGCAAAACATAGCTGCTGCAGCTTTAATACCAGTTTCATGTTTCCATTTAAATGTCATTCAGTTTAACCATCAAAATGTAATAATATATTTTCCTTTTACCCTGAGTACATGTGAGAGTACATGTCTTAGTAATTATTTTCACATGTGCTTTTATAAATAGATAGTAAAAACTATTTTTACACATAAAGAATTATTCATTCTTAAATTTTGGGGGTCGCACCACATGACATTTTACAATCTGAACTGACCTCTTATACTTATAACTTATAACATATACTTATAACAATTCTGATTTTATTTATCACAATTCAGTGTTCACGTCTTGCAATTCTCGAAATTCTGAGTTTCTCACAAACTTTCTTTAACTTTCTTTCATGTCTCACGATTCTGAGTAAATTTCTCGCAGTTGTTAGTAAATGTCTTGCGATTCTGGCTTTATGTCTCGCAATTCCAAGTTTATATCTCACGATTCCGAGTTCATATCTCGTGATTCCGAGTTCATATCTCGCGATTCCGAGTTCATATCTCGCGATTCCAAATTTATATCTCACGATTCGGAGTTTATATCTCATGATTCCGAGTTTATATCTCGTGATTCCGAGTTTATATCTCGCTATTCGGAGTTTATATCTCGCTATTCGGAGTTTATATCTCACGATTCCGAATTTATATCTCGTGATTCTGTGCTTATATCTCATGATTCCGAGTTTATATCTCGTGATTCCGAGTTTATATCTCGTGATTCCGAGTTTATATCTCGTGATTCCGAGTTTATATCTCGTGATTCCGAGTTTATATCTCGTGATTCCGAGTTTATATCTCGTGATTCCGAGTTTATATCTCGTGATTCCGAGTTTATATCTCGTGATTCCGAGTTTATATCTCGTGATTCCGAGTTTATATCTCGTGATTCCGAGTTTATATCTCGTGATTCCGAATTTATATCTCACGATTCGGAGTTTATATCTCACGATTGCGAGTTTATAGCACGTGATGATGATTTTCTGCTGATTACAGAACCGGCTTTACTAACAAAATGTGCGTGCCAATCGCATTCGATTAATCGTGCAGCCCTAATGCTAAATATAAAAAATTATAGAATTACAATGTAAAAGATTATTATTGTGTAGGCTACATAGATATAAAAATTGCTCAAGAAATCTCGCAGTTCTGAATCTGACTTTATATCTTGCAGTCTGAATTGCGATTTGCGAGAACTCAGAATTGTGAGATTAAAAATTGCAAGTACCTTTTTTTATTCCATGGCGGGAACAAGCTTCCATAGTCTACACATGTACTATCATATACACACCATTCACAGGACTGTGGGTCATGAGATCTTTCAACTCCATAAGTGCAACAAATACTGCAAATAACCAAGCAGAGAATGGGACAGCCATTGCTCACCTCTGCAGTAGTTCTGAGAGTCCGGCATGAAACCCACGCTACACTGGAGTGTATGTGTTGAGCTATGAATGGCTCTTGAGTAATCTTCCCTGGAGATGGGGGATAAGCCGGGCTGAACTTCTACTCTTTCCACTGGTGGGGGGGTAGTGGGCTCATCCTCGCCGTTACTGATGATTATCCGAGCGTTGTGGGGAAGGCAGAGGTAGCCACCAAAATGGTTGACGCATTTCATGCCCCCTTTGCAGGCTTCCTGCAGTGTCTTGCACTCATCTATATCTGTGAGGAAAATAGACACAAAAGTAGTTATCTTTCTCTTTACATGAATATCTAGCACAGGTCCTAATTATACAGTATGCAAATTCATGGTGGGTTTCTAATGGCTGATGCTGGTATTCTGATATATCAGTGCAGGTGTAGGTGTATACTGTATAAATGTGATAATACTGTGGTGATCTCAGAAGGTCCAAACATTGGCCAGTAAAGCAACTTGACTGATATACTGGTGTAGCACTAACAGCTTAAGGCTTAAGCTATCAAGACATAAATTTGAGAGGAGACAAGCTGTTACCTTTACAGCTTTGTTTTTCATAGTCAAATTCATAACCTTCAGTGCACTGCAAAAGAAGAGTCAAAGGCAAAGAAAAAATAAATACTTGGTCAAAAAAACAATGGAACACAGACAAATCTTTTTACAGTTATTAGCACTATAAGCAAGATGTAAAATTTATCTATCTATCTATCTATCTATCTGTCGCTCTGTCGGTCGGTCCAATATCTATCTGTCCAATATCTATCTGTCTATCTATCTGTCAGCACCCTTATCAATCTAGAAATTGTAGACGTTTTATTTTAGTTCCCAGAATGTTCTGCTAAAAGTTAGGATAACATTCTCTAAAAACATTCTAAAAATGTTTATTGATAACATTGTTAGAACATTACCGTCTAACATTCTAATAAAGCTTCCCATCACACTAGATGTGCACTTGCATCGCTCAGAAGTAAAATTTTGGTTGAAAGTGAAAACCCAACCTTTGTTTGATGTCAAGCTCCAGCATAAATAACTCCAAAAACAGCAGTACCAGCTTCACTTATAAAACAGATTGACTTTATTTCTGCCATACATTTACAGATGTTCTTATTGAGATTAACAGAGGTTTAGATGTTGATGTCTGTTTGAAAGTAATAGTTTGAGTTGATGTCACCATTATGGTGAGAAGTGTTTGCTTTAGTTAGTTAATTTGACTCTTCACATTTTTTCTCTAGCTTTTGTAACTATGTTTTCATGGCAAAAACAGCAAGAGAAAATGTGATCAGAGGAAGTTAGCTACTTGTGGATAATAAAGATATTATCATTATGCAGTGATCTGATTACTGGTCTCATCTAGAGTCTAATCAATGCGATTAATTTCATATTAGAGACTGTAGTAATGTTTCAACAGCATAAAATCCAGCATGAGTTGATGTCACCATTATGGTGAGAAGTGTTTGCTTTAGTTAGTTAATTTGACTCTTCACATTTTGATGTTTTTCTCTAGCTTTTGTAACTATGTTTTCGTGGCAAAAACAGCAAGAGAAAATGTGATCAGAGGAAGTTAGCTACTTGTGGATAATAAAGATATTATCATTATGCAGTGATCTGATTACTGGTCTCATCTAGAGTCTAATCAATGCGATTAATTTCCCATTATGGTGAGAAGTGTTTGCTTTAGTTAGTTAATTTGACTCTTCACATTTTTTCTCTAGCTTTTGTAACTATGTTTTCATGGCAAAAACAGCAAGAGAAAATGTGATCAGAGGAAGTTAGCTACTTGTGGATAATAAAGATATTATCATCTTATTGATAACATTGTTAGAACATTACCGTCTAACATTCTAATAAAGCTTCCCATCACACTAGATGTGCACTTGCATCGCTCAGAAGTAAAATTTTGGTTGAAAGTGAAAACCCAACCTTTGTTTGATGTCAAGCTCCAGCATAAATAACTCCAAAAACAGCAGTACCAGCTTCACTTATAAAACAGATTGACTTTATTTCTGCCATACATTTACAGATGTTCTTATTGAGATTAACAGAGGTTTAGATGTTGATGTCTGTTTGAAAGTAATAGTTTGAGTTGATGTCACCATTATGGTGAGAAGTGTTTGCTTTAGTTAGTTAATTTGACTCTTCACATTTTTTCTCTAGCTTTTGTAACTATGTTTTCATGGCAAAAACAGCAAGAGAAAATGTGATCAGAGGAAGTTAGCTACTTGTGGATAATAAAGATATTATCATCATGCAGTGATCTGATTACTGGTCTCATCTAGAGTCTAATCAATGCGATTAATTTCATATTAGAGACTGTAGTAATGTTTCAACAGCATAAAATCCAGCAATGTTCTCATGAGATAATCTGTATTTCTATCTGTAATTTTTAAAACACATTGTTCACACATCACTTTGAACTACTGAAAGCTTAGACACACACAGACATCAAGAATCAGTGTATGAATCTCAACAATGGTGAAATGCTTCATGCATTCTGGGAGCCCTGCATGAGTTTTGCATGATGCACCCAGAATACATTGCAGCATGAAGCATGTCACCATTGTTGAGATTCATACACTGATTCTTGATGTTTGTGTGATATAAAAAAGTTTTTTTGTTTTTTTTTAAGTAAATGCTTGAAATTATCTGATTAAAATTCTGCTGGATCTCGGTCTGTAAAACCATTGAGTTGCCGTAATAAATAATGTGCAGCTAATACCATAGATTAGACTAGGTGAAATCAGATAATCAGACTGCTATGTGATGATATCTTAATCATCAGCAAGTAACCAGCATCATCTAATCACATGTTTTCTTGCTGTTTTTGCCATAACAAACATAGCTAGAGAAAAAAAACATCAAAAAGTCAAGAGTCAAATTGCCCAACTAAAGCACTAAACACTTATCACCACAACGGTGACAAAACTATTATGTCACCATAAAACCAAACTATTACTTTCAAACAGACATCAACATCTAAACCTCTGTTAATCTCAATAAGACCTTTTGTAAATGTCTGACAGAAATAAAGTCAATCTGGTTTATAATAAGTGAAGCTAGTAATGCTATTTTTGGAGTTATTTAATGAAGTTGGAGCTTCATCAAACAAAGGTTGGGTTTTTACTTTCAAACTAAATTTGACATCTGAGCAACATTTGAGTCCACATTCAATGTCGAATGTAAAGTTTCCCGCTTAAATCTTTATTGGAATGTTAGACGATAATGTTCTAACAATGTTATCAATAAACATTTTTAGAATGTTTTTAGAGAATGTTATCCTATCTTTTAGGAGAATATTCTGGGAACTAAAATAAAACTTGTTGCTGAAAATATTACCAGAGCATAGCAACATTCTTCTCGGAACATTCTTAGAACAATAACATTCCTAGCTGGGTATCTATCTATCTATCTATCTATCTATCTATCTATCTATCTATCTATCTATCTATC
>NW_015505282.1:1656228-1664535 GCF_001515645.1 Sinocyclocheilus grahami | reverse complement strand
TCTATCTATCTATCTATCTATCCGTCCGTCCGTCCGTCCGTCCATCTATACACCTGTCCAATATCTATCTATCTATCTATCTATCCATCCATCCATACACCTGTCCTCTATCTATCTATCTATCTATCTATCTATCTAACTTTTGCATGATGCACCCAGAATACATTGCAGCATGAAGCATGTCACCATTGTTGAGATTCATACACTGATTCTTGATGTTTGTGTGATATAAAAAAGTTTTTTTGTTTTTTTTTAAGTAAATGCTTGAAATTATCTGATTAAAATTCTGCTGGATCTCGGTCTGTAAAACCATTGAGTTGCCGTAATAAATAATGTGCAGCTAATACCATAGATTAGACTAGGTGAAATCAGATAATCAGACTGCTATGTGATGATATCTTAATCATCAGCAAGTAACCAGCATCATCTAATCACATGTTTTCTTGCTGTTTTTGCCATAACAAACATAGCTAGAGAAAAAAAACATCAAAAAGTCAAGAGTCAAATTGCCCAACTAAAGCACTAAACACTTATCACCACAACGGTGACAAAACTATTATGTCACCATAAAACCAAACTATTACTTTCAAACAGACATCAACATCTAAACCTCTGTTAATCTCAATAAGACCTTTTGTAAATGTCTGACAGAAATAAAGTCAATCTGGTTTATAATAAGTGAAGCTAGTAATGCTATTTTTGGAGTTATTTAATGAAGTTGGAGCTTCATCAAACAAAGGTTGGGTTTTTACTTTCAAACTAAATTTGACATCTGAGCAACATTTGAGTCCACATTCAATGTCGAATGTAAAGTTTCCCGCTTAAATCTTTATTGGAATGTTAGACGATAATGTTCTAACAATGTTATCAATAAACATTTTTAGAATGTTTTTAGAGAATGTTATCCTATCTTTTAGGAGAATATTCTGGGAACTAAAATAAAACTTGTTGCTGAAAATATTACCAGAGCATAGCAACATTCTTCTCGGAACATTCTTAGAACAATAACATTCCTAGCTGGGTATCTATCTATCTATCTATCTATCTATCTATCTATCTATCTATCTATCTATCTATCTATCCGTCCGTCCGTCCGTCCGTCCATCTATACACCTGTCCAATATCTATCTATCTATCTATCCATCCATCCATACACCTGTCCTCTATCTATCTATCTATCTATCTATCTATCTAACCATCCATCCATCCATCTATATATCTATCTATCTATTCACCTGTCCGATATCTGTCTGTCTGTCTGTCTATGTAAAGATTAGATTATAGAAAACCAATAAAATCATGCATAAAGCAAACACAACACAAAGCAGCACCCTTAAGTGGCTGTGGCGTGTTGTGCTCTACTTGCCGTATATGTGACAGGCTCCTGAGCTTCGGTTTCCTGAGACACGGCGAAGTGGATGGCGACACTCAAACACAAGCTGATCCCCAACATAGTGACCTGCAGCCCAGAGAAAACAGACGCTTGCGCTTTCACAAGTCATCACTGAACCCACGTGCATCTGCACCATTTCCACCTAAACCCCAATTACATTTCATCCGCGTTGCAAAGATCACATTGTTTGGTTTGAATGAAACCGCTGTTGACCCTGGCTCGGTTCTGCAGACACTTGGCAGAGTCCAGCACATTGCAGCACAAAACAACAGTGTCCAAACTGTGCCCGCTCACCCAGTCCATCATAGCAATTCAGCCATGGCACATTTTTAAAAGTATCACATTGTCCTTGTGCAAATGACCATATCCAGCATATTTGAGACCAAGAGCAGATCTCATTTCAACACTGTGGGAAATGTTCATGACGAATTCAGTCTTGTAATATTGAATTTAATGGGTTTTTTCCCCCCCTGAGGATGAACATCTCTGCTCTGGAAGCTCGTTGTGAACCTCCCAGACTGTGTCAGAAAGAACCAGTTCAAATAATACACGTAAATCTACAGTACAAGCTTATTATGGCTATTTCAAAAGTAGTGCAACTGAAGGCATGTGCCAACTAGTACTTAGACACCATATTTATCTGACAAAGCCCTCCAGCAAACTCCAGTTGAAATGGTTGTTTTCTGTTCAACAAAACCTCCTATTCATGTAATCATGCCAGAAGTCTATTGTCATTCAAAAGTATGAAATATTTATGCAATGTAACCAGATAAATCATTCTTCATGCATATGTAAAACAAAGTACAGTTGTTCTACATGAGTTGCACAACAGTTACTATACTGTAGTTATCAAGCAAGATGATGCATAAATCATTAACAGAGCACAGAATTTATAATGCAATGCCAAAACTGCATAAACAATATACCTTATCAAACAGGACTGTCCCCGTCTTCCCCAAAGTCCTGATTGTGTGTGTGTGTGAGTGAAGGATCTTACCCTGTGTGATTTATTCCACTGTAGCTTGAGGAGCACTGGAGTCTCTCACACATGAGGTGCCTGCGATCATGTTATGAGAGGCAGATTTTTCTCTTGTCAAATGGTGTTTTTTCTCACTGCAACACTCTTGCTGGAATATAAAGGCAGTGAATATGGCTCCACCTACTGCTAGACATTTAGACCTACAACACATTTACTGATAGAGACCTGAGGTCTATGAAGGCAAGTCTTGCCAATAATTAAGAATTCATTTAGGATCTTAAATACTATGAACATTATTCTATATCCATTATAAATGTGTCATTTAATATATAAAATAACTGTTGATTTTATTTATATTACGAATTGTGATCTTAAATACTGTGATCAACTGTTGATTGAATTTTATTTGTTTATAATTATATTGATTTATATTAAGAATTCTGATCTTAAATACTATGATCATTTGTATTTATCATAAAAATCTATTAATTAATTATTTTATTAATTAAATTGTATGTATATGGGGGAAAAGCAATAAAATATTAATAATATAGAGTTTAATACATAAAACAACTTGATTTCATTTTGTTTCTTAATTTGTTTTCTAAGACACCCATTTAATATTTTCAGTAAACTAAAATTAATTAAAAAAAAAAAAAAAAATCTATGAAGTAAAGACCAATGTCGTACTGTCACACTTAGCCTATGGTGCGGTGCGAGGAATGAGGAGAACAGGAGTACATGAACAACAATAGTCTTTTAATTCAGAATATCCAAGTAACATTTGGCAGCTGGAAACACAGGGGTTAACGTTCAATCTCAGATAAGGACAGAGCACAGACTCTAATTTAAATGCAAAACAATATACTTTCTAGGAGCGGGCACTGGAGGGCGCTCTGAACTGAATTCAGGGGCTGGAACCCTTTCCTCGTCCTTTTGGCACTTATGCCCCACCATACTCAGCTCACCCTCAGCTGCGGTGCAGGGGGCGGAGCTCCTCTCCACGCTCACGTCCGTGGCTTTCTGCCTCGTGGCAGGCGTTGTTGCTGGCTCACACACCTTGACTGACGTCACGGCTCCGTGGCGATCCTCAGCTCTGTCACTCTCTCTAGCGATAGCTCGTCGGTCGCAGCGGGCTCTGGCTCACACACCGCGCATCGGGGATATGGTGGGCTGGGCTCTGGGTCGGGAGTGGCGATATACTCCTGGGAACCGGCGGGGAATGGAGATCCATTTCTCACCAGTGTCCACTCCACAAAGGTGGCGAATTCCGCTCGAGGGCCATCTTCGGACGACGGCGCTCTGCACACGGTGTTGAGGCTGGCATAGAACGCACAGAGCGTGTCGTCCGGGTAGGTGGTGAGATGGGCCACAGCCAGAAACAGTCTGGTATGACCCTCGAGCGAATTTTCCCCCTGCTCCAGCAGCAGGAGGAGGATGAATTCAGGGCGAAGGAGGGGATCCATATGGGCACACAATGGAAACAAAAACACTGAGAGAAAAAACTCAGAAACAAAATGGAGGGGAGACACGGAGGTAACTGTATTTTGGTCCGAGATTCTGTCACACTACCCTTAAGGCGCGGAGCGAGGAACGAGGAGAACAGGAGTACATGAACAACAATAGTCTTTTAATTCAGAATATCCAGGAAGCGACACTCGGCAGCTGGAAACACAGGGGTTAACGTTCAATCTCGGACAAGGACAGACCCCACAGACTCGAACTTAAATGCAAGGGATAATTAACAAACACAGGTGAACTGAATGACTAATTAACTGGGAAGCAGAACACATGGGGAAGAAACTGGGTCACAGAACACAACAAACAGTCCAGGGGCGTGACACTTACCAGTAAATAACAATTATATTATTATATATATTATGATCAGTTATCATAAAATATGATCATGTATCATAAAATAAATTAAATATACAATTATATATATATATATATATATAAAACTTGTTTTTATTCGTTTTATTTCTTAACAGTTTTTCTAAGATTTTCTTAATTTTTTTTGTAAAATCTAAAATTAATTAAAAAACAAAAAGTCTGATTATGAGGGGAAGAGTCTTTTTATTGCCAATAATCACGAACTATGATCTAAGATCATTAATATGTATCATAAAACTATACTAACTAAAAAATATGTAATCTAAAACTGTAATCTAAATCTTAACAGTTTTTCTTACGAAGTGTTATTTTATTATATTTTTAATACAATCTAGAATTAATAAAAAAATATAAAAAAGGGTCTGTCTATAAAGGTAAGAGGAATGTCTTACCAATAATCAAGATACATATATATCTGTCAAACTCAAATAAAATAAATATAGAATTTAATATATAAAATAAAATAACTGATTTCATTAATTTTTTTTTTTTAAATAAAGCAGCTCTTTATATTTTCAATAAAATCTCAAATTAATTTGAGCAAAAATATATAAAAAGAGTCTGTCTATGAAGGGGAGAGGAATGTCTTAATGATAATCGAGATTTTATTATCATATTAAATAGTGTATGGTCTTTAACTGTATATTTATATTTATATATAAATATATATATATATAACTGTAACAGTATATTTAACTGTATCATACAAATCTCTTAAATATACAATTTAATGTATAACTATTTAAGAAAGCTATTTTAAATAATAACGTTTATAATTACTAAAAATAAGTAATAAAATACATTTCAAATTTATATCTACGTCTACATCTATGCTATAATAATAATTACATAAAGAAGTGATTTTTCTGTCAAATGTTGTCTCTATGAACTGTTCCACATTTACATAGTTAATGGGTTCTATTGTTTGTCCTCACAATGTTAATGGATAGAAGAAGTGTTTATAGGTCCGGTCATCTGGCCATGAACTCACTCTACCTGCAAACTTCGCATCAAGCTCATCTCCTTTTTTTGCATGACTGGATTTGTTAAGATTCAAGTAAGTAAAATTCTTTTACTTTTATTTTGTGTTTATTACAATGTCCAGAACACATACATATTTAGTTATTTTGGAAAACATTAATCAAATTTAATTTAGAGCTTGTTAAGTCTATGTTGTAATTCTACAACATAGGGGCCAGAGTGGTAGTCAAAATAGCCTGTGCTCCTTACACATTACATAAGGACACTGCACTTCTCACATGGTCACAAATTGAAATGTAAACTGTTAGATGATTCATTGTAACTAAGTTCTAAATGGGTTTTTCTGTTAAATTTGTACTTAGTTTAGCTTAGACCATAATTAAACACAGGAATAAATTGTATGTGGTATTTGAAACTCCATCATCTAGAGCAGTATCTGAAACTCCCTGTATCTTTGTAGTTTTTTGTTTGTTTTTTAACTTCTAAATGATCCTGAGATTTTTTATGAGTGTTGCCCAAGTAGCAGTTTATAGCATTAGGAGATAGAAAAACAGGCTCTGAATGTTCTGGATTTTTTGGGGGGAAGCCTGTTGCATTGTTCAGGGACAGGTGTGAATGGTCTTGAATATGAACCGTGCTCTGGGGGGATGCATGTGTTCCTTTTAGTATGATAAGTAGAGAGTTATCTGCTCATCTGCTGCCAAGTACAAGTTCCCCATGAAATCCCACCGTTGGTACATTTACATTACATCTTCTGGCACACCATCATCCTTGCTGTGATTAATGCCTGGCTCCTCTACAAGTGGGACTGTAAAGCTCTGAAGATGACTAAGAAAGAGATACTGAACAGGAGACAGTTTCAGGCACAACTTGCAACCTCTCTCATCCTGGTGAACACACACAACACAACACCCAAGAGAGGGCGACCATCTTCAGGGAAGACGAACACATTCACACAGAAGGTGACATCAGGGAGCCCTTTGGATCCTCAGAAGAGACCATCCTCAACAGATGTGAGTCCCCCAGCCAAGAGATCATCAGACCACCCCCCACTGGATGTATGCAAAGACATGATTGCACATTTCCCAGTAAAGACAAAGAGAGGATGTTGCGGACACTGCAATAATGGATACACAAACACACTGTGTAGCAAGTGCAATGTTCGCCTGTGCTTCTCAGATGAAAAGAACTGTCTTAGGGACTATCACTGCGAGTAATCACAGACTTCATTCAAACCACATTGAAAGTGATAGAAGAAAAAGTTTTATAAATAATTTTTTTTCAATATTTGTATTAATAAATGCTTATTCATAATAAAATATGATAAGACCACATTTACATAGTTAATGGGTTCTATTGTTTGTCCTCACAATGTTAATGGATAGAAGAAGTGTTTATAGGTCCGGTCATCTGGCCATGAACTCACTCTACCTGCAAACTTCGCATCAAGCTCATCTCCTTTTTTTGCATGACTGGATTTGTTAAGATTCAAGTAAGTAAAATTCTTTTACTTTTATTTTGTGTTTATTACAATGTCCAGAACACATACATATTTAGTTATTTTGGAAAACATTAATCAAATTTGATTTAGAGCTTGTTAAGTCTATGTTGTAATTCTACAACATAGGGGCCAGAGTGGTAGTCAAAATAGCCTGTGCTCCTTACACATTACATAAGGACACTGCACTTCTCACATGGTCACAAATTGAAATGTAAACTGTTAGATGATTCATTGTAACTAAGTTCTAAATGGGTTTTTCTGTTAAATTGTTTAGCTTTTTAGCTTAGACCATAATTAAACACAGGAATAAATTGTATGTGGTATTTGAAACTCCATCATCTAGAGCAAACTTTGTTTGTTTTTTAACTTCTAAATGATCCTGAGATTTTTTATGAGTGTTGCCCAAGTAGCAGTTTATAGCATTAGGAGATAGAAAAACAGGCTCTGAATGTTCTGGATTTTTTGGGGGGAAGCCTGTTGCATTGTTCAGGGACAGGTGTGAATGGTCTTGAATATGAACCGTGCTCTGGGGGGATGCATGTGTTCCTTTTAGTATGATAAGTAGAGAGTTATCTGCTCATCTGCTGCCAAGTACAAGTTCCCCATGAAATCCCACCGTTGGTACATTTACATTACATCTTCTGGCACACCATCATCCTTGCTGTGATTAATGCCTGGCTCCTCTACAAGTGGGACTGTAAAGCTCTGAAGATGACTAAGAAAGAGATACTGAACAGGAGACAGTTTCAGGCACAACTTGCAACCTCTCTCATCCTGGTGAACACACACAACACAACACCCAAGAGAGGGCGACCATCTTCAGGGAAGACGAACACATTCACACAGAAGGTGACATCAGGGAGCCCTTTGGATCCTCAGAAGAGACCATCCTCAACAGATGTGAGTCCCCCAGCCAAGAGATCATCAGACCACCCCCCACTGGATGTATGCAAAGACATGATTGCACATTTCCCAGTAAAGACAAAGAGAGGATGTTGCGGACACTGCAATAATGGATACACAAACACACTGTGTAGCAAGTGCAATGTTCGCCTGTGCTTCTCAGATGAAAAGAACTGTCTTAGGGACTATCACTGCGAGTAATCACAGACTTCATTCAAACCACATTGAAAGTGATAGAAGAAAAAGTTTTATAATAAGTTTTTTTCAATATTTGTATTAATAAATGCTTATTCATAATAAAATATGATTGTTGTGTGATTATTACTCATGATATACAGGTGCATCTCAATAAATTAGAATGTCGTGGAAAAGTTCATTTATTTCAGTAATTCAACTCAAATTGTGAAACTCGTGTATTAAATAAATTCAGTGCACACAGACTGAAGTAGTTTAAGTCTTTGGTTCTTTTAATTGGGATGATTTTGGCTCACATTTCACAAAAACCCACCAATTCACTATCTCAACAAATTAGAATACTTCATAAGACCAATAAAAAAAAACATTTTTAGTGAATTATTGGCCTTCTGGAAAGTATGTTCATTTACTGTACATGTACTCAATACTTGGTAGGGGCTCCTTTTGCTTTAATTACTGCCT
>NW_015505282.1:1640914-1655842 GCF_001515645.1 Sinocyclocheilus grahami | reverse complement strand
CAGTGTGGGCAGGTGCCAAATCCTGCTGGAAAATGAAATCAGCATCTTCAAAAAGCTGGTCAGCAGAAGGAAGCATGAAGTGCTCCAAAATTTCTTGGTAAACGGGTGCAGTGACGTTGGTTTTCAAAAAACACAATGGACCAACACCAGCAGATGACATTGCACCCCAAATCATCACAGACTGTGGAAACTTAACACTGGACTTCAAGCAATTTGGGCTATGAGCTTCTCCACCCTTCCTTCAGACTCTAGGACCTTGGTTTCCAAGTGAAATACAAAACTTGCTCTCATCTGAGAAGAGGACTTTGGACCACTGGGCAACAGTCCAGTTCTTTTACTTTACTTTAAGTTATTTAGCAGACGCTTTTATCCAAAGCGACTTAGTTAATTATTTTTTATTTTATATAATATATATATATGTTGCACTTTGTTTATTATTATATTATATTATATTATATTCATTTATTCCAAAAATGTGTCATTGCATTACAGACACCATTTTAAATCAGTGATATACTTTATATTTTATATTTATCTAACTATTTATTCTATCTATTTATTTTGTACAGTGTTTTTCCAGACCTTGATATCCACATTAGTTAGTGCTCAGTATAGTTTAAATCAGGGTGGTTCACGAACTCATCTGTTCCAGGATCATGATGTCCAGGAGGATAAGATCTTCCTGCTCTCTCTGCTCATGGCGGAGACGGGTGTTCACTCAGTGGCTTACGCCTTTCCCAATGTGCGCATCATCACTACTGCCGTGGACAAGAAGGTCAACGATGAGTTTCACATCATTCCAGGGATTGGTAAGAGCAGTTTAATTAAAGGAAGAGTTCACACAAAAATTTTAATTCCCTTAACATCAGACCATCTAAGATTTACAGGTGCATCTCAATAAATTAGAATGTCATGGAAAAGTTTAACTCAAATTGTGAAACTTGTGTATTAAATAAATTCAATGCACACAGACTGAAGTAGTTTAAGTTTTTGGTTCTTTTAATTGTGATGATTTTGGCTCACATTTAACAAAAACCCACCAATTCACTATCTCGACAAATTAGAATACTTCATAAGACCAATAAAAAAACATTTTTAGTGAATTGTTGGCCTTCTGGAAAGTATGTTCATTTACTGTACATGTACTCAATACTTGGTAGGGGCTCCTTTTGCTTTAATTACTGCCTCAATTTGGCGTGGCATGGAGGTGATCAGTTTGTGGCACTGCTGAGGTGGTATGGAAGCCCAGGTTTCTTTGACAGTGGCCTTCAGCTCATCTGCATTTTTTGGTCTCTTGTTTCTCATTTTCCTCTTGACAATACCCCATAGATTCTCTATGGGGTTCAGGTCTGGTGAGTTTGCTGGCCAGTCAAGCACACCTACACCATGGTCATTTAACCAACTTTTGGTGCTTTTGGCAGTGTGGGCAGGTGCCAAATCCTGCTGGAAAATTAAATCAGCATCTTCAAAAAGCTGGTCAGCAGAAGGAAGCATGAAGTGCTCCAAAATTTCTTGGTAAACGGGTGCAGTGACGTTGGTTTTCAAAAAACACAATGGACCAACACCAGCAGATGACATTGCACCCCAAATCATCACAGACTGTGGAAACTTAACACTGGACTTCAAGCAACTTGGGCTATGAGCTTCTCCACCCTTCCTCCAGACTCTAGGACCTTGGTTTCCAAATGAAATGCAAAACTTGCTCTCATCTGAAAAGAGGGCTTTGGACCACTGGGCAACAGTCCAGTTCTTCTTCTCCTTAGCCCAGGTAAGACGCCTCTGACGTTGTTTGTGGTTCAGGAGTGGCTTAACAAGAGGAATACGACAACTGTAGCCAAATTCCTTGACACGTTCTGTGTGTGGTGGCTCTTGATGCCTTGACCCCAGCCTCAGTCCATTCCTTGTGAAGTTCACTCAAATTCTTTTCAATCCTCAAAAGGCTGCAGTTCCCTTGGTTTGTTGTGCATCTTTTTCTTCCACACTTTTTCTTTCCACTCAACTTTCTGTTAACATGCTTGGATACAGCACTCTGTGAACAGCCAGCTTCTTTGGCAATGAATGTTTGTGGCTTACCCTCCTTGTGAAGGGTGTCAATGATTGTCTTCTGGACAACTGTCAGATCAGCAGTCTTCCCCATGATTGTGTAGCCTAGTGAACCAAACTGAGAGACCATTTTGAAGGCTCAGGAAACCTTTGCATGTGCTTTGAGTTGATTAGCTGATTGGCATGTCACCATATTCTAATTTGTTGAGATGGTGAATTGGTGGGTTTTTGTTAAATGTGAGCCAAAATCATCACAATTAAAAGAACCAAAGACTTAAACTACTTCAGTCTGTGTGCATTGAATTTATTTAATACACGAGTTTCACAATTTGAGTTGAATTACTGAAATAAATGAACTTTTCCACGACATTCTAATTTATTGAGATGCACCTGTATACTGTTATGGGGCTAAGTAAGCAATCAATCCTGCAAATGAATGCTTAAATGCTCTGTATATCTGTTCAGACAAAATTAGTACAAATACAGAAATTCTGCTCCTAACTAGGGCCAACGGTGCAACATTACAACATTTCCCTAAAAACTTACTCAAATGTAAAAAATTTGAAAAATCTTTCATTTCTACATCAGAGGCCTCCTAAAACAATATCTGAGAGGTCAAAAAAAATGTTGCTAATTTTTTTCTATATTTGGGTATTACAGGGCTATATATATATTAGGTGATTATATGATACATACATCAACATTACTGAGCTGTATTTTGAACAATAATACAATTATCAAATGATTGATCTAATTTTGCGCTATAACTACTAATAAAATAAATAATTTGACAACGTCAAATCATGTCAGTACGGCATGTGTAGAGAAGGTCTTATTATTGTGAGCATGTTTTATATAAAAAGGTTGCGTCTTCTCCAATAACAACCAACTGCAGAACCGCAGAACCATATGTCATGACAGTCTGAGGACAACAGCGCCAGACTAACAGTCTGAGGCCGGAAGTGGGCGGAGTGGCAGTATCAGATCGGAAGTGGGCGGAGTTCATATAAACTAATAATAGCGGAAGAGACGGTAAGAAGTTAATCACGGTGTAATTACGAGAGCTCAGTCAAAAGTTAATGAAAACGGAATCATCATGGCGGAAGAAGAGAAAACGGTAAAAAAAATTGCCTTTGTGTATTTAATCGATTGTTTTTGGATTAACGCTTATAAGAATTATTGTTAAATGTGTGCCTGCATAACTTCAATTTATTTATTCACTTAAGTTTGATTTTGTATTTTTAATTAATTGTATTTATTTGAGGCAGGTACAGCTAGTGTGTGATGCTTTTTCTATTTAAGAGTGAAAAACACATTTTATTTAAAATAATATTTTTATTTTATTTTTGTTCTATGAAAAAACGTGGTTAGTTGTGAAATGGAGTATAAAAAAATGCTTTTTCAATTAAATCAAATGCTCAAGCTTTGTTTTGTTTTTTTTGTTTTTTTTAAAGATTTGTTAAATTTATATTGTTAATCATTTATGACACAAAAAACAAATGTATAATAAACTATAATAAATAAAAAAACTGACAATTGTCTATAGTAATATGTCTAGTTTTTTTTTTTTAAATCAAATGCTCAAGCTTTGTTTTTTTTTTTTTTTAAAGATTTGTTAAATTTATATTGTTAATCATTTATGACACAAAAAACAAATGTATAATAAACTATAATAAATAAAAAAACTGACAATAGTCTATAGTAGTATGTCTAGTTTTTTTTTTTTACATATATATATATATATATATAAGTGCATCTTATATATCTTTTAAATTCAATCGTTTTAATATAATACTTGATGATAACGTTGTTTTAAACTTTGAAACGGTCCAAAACACGGAAGTAGCGGAAGGCAACACTTGCTCCGCCCACTTCCGGCCTCAGACTGTTAGTCTGGCGCTGTTGTCCTCGGACTATAATTACGTATGGTTCTGCAGTTAGTCCTATCTCGTCTGCTCAGCTTGGCCAGCGGACGTGATGTAAGCACATGGGCGGGGTTTCCGGAAGTCAGCTGAGCGAAGATCCATCTGTTTAGCTTCAAGAGTAATGGAACAAATACAGTGATCCATTTACCCGGGTATGAAGATATTATTGCATTTATTTGTCCAAACTGATAGGTTCCTGCTTCAAATCCCCGCCGGACTGTTAAAAGTAACCGCTGGGATGCAGATTAATATATTAATTGAGTTCGGCCTGTGTTTGTTTACAGTGTATAATGTTAGGAGGCTACATGCTAAAGCTAATCTGTCAGAACACTTGCAGGAGTCTCGGTGTGTGTCTGAATGCACTTCAGCATTCAGCGAGATCGGTGTCTGCAAGCCATGGCTCAGCCTGAGAAGAAAGCAGGGCTCCTGAGGAGAACATCCTCCTCGAAGAAGCCTCTGAAGGAGAAAGTGGTGCTGATGTACGAGGAGATATTTGCAGTAAGTCAGTATTTCCTGATGTATGTCATTAGGGCTCACCGAGGCTGCATTTATTTGATCCAAAACTATAAAAGTAAAATAACTGTTTTCTATGTGAATATCTGTTAAAATGTAACTTATTGCTGTGATCAAAGCTGTATTTTCAGCATCATTACTCCAGTCTTCAGTGTCACGTGATCTTCAGAAATCATAATAATATGCTGATTTGCTGCTTTAAGAAACATTTCTGATTATTATCAAACATTCAAACTTGTTTTCAGGACTCTTTCATCAATAGAACAGCATTTATTTGAAATCGAGATCTCTTGTTACATTGTATTTACTGTCACCTTTGATTCATTAAAGTGTCCTTGCTGAATAAAAGTAGTTATTTCTTTATATATATATAAAAAAAGCTTACTGGCTTCAAATTTTTGAACGTTAATCTATTTTTACACTGTTATTATATTTTGTAATTTTATGACAAATAAGTACATTTAACCCCATAATTATCATTATTGTAGTTGGAGCCAATGGCCTCGTGGGCAGCGCGCCGACATGTAGCACCTTTGCGCTTCGGTCGTCCCGAGTTTGAGTCCCGGCTCGTGGACCTTTCCCGATCCCACCCCCCTCTCTCTCTCACCCACGTTGCTTCCTGTCGACCTACTCTCCTATCTAAATAAAACGCCAAAAATAAATCTTTAAAAAATATATTTTTTTATTATTGTAAAATAAAATAAAATAAAATAAAAAAAAAAGTTTGGTATTTTAACTTTTGGGTTGTAATTTCATTATTATCAATGGTTAGGGTGACCATCCGTCCTCTTTTCCCTGGACATGGCCTCTTTTTGGACCTTCAATAATGCGTGCGGCCCGGGATTTCTTAATTGCCCAAAATGTCCGGGATTCGGCTGTTTTTTAAATCCCGCTCCCGCTGAATCTCTCCCGCAACATGTGTTTCGCTCCCGCGATTTTCGTGTCCACTCCTTTACACATTCTAATATTGTGGGAGCCGCTCTCAGGATGCGGAGTATTTAAATATTTTTGAATGAGCGTTTGCGCCGTTTACTTTCACTTTCGATTTCGCGATCACACAGCACTCTGTGTAAAGTTAGCACATCTTACAAGATTAGATATTTGTCAATGAGCTCAGGATCTGTTGAGCAGCAAATACTCCAGCATGGTCTTGTCAGTCATCTCTCCTTATTCTCGACCTGTGTTTAGTCAAAGCTGACTCCGGTAGCTCTTGTTGGATGCAGGGTTGCCAAGTCCACGTTTTTTCCACAGAATTGGGCTACTTTTAAACTGTTGCCATGGGTTGATTTTCCCAAGTGGGTTAAAGGTTTGAATTATTGCATAAATTACATTTGACTGAAATGCTTGTATTGAAACATTTTGCATTGTACCTATGATAAAACTTTCATGGACTTCTACATTAACTGTTCCCTCCTGGTGGAATGACCCGCCCAGCTCAATCCAAGCAGCTGAGTCCTTGATATTTTCAAGAAACAGCGGAAAACACACCTCTTTCATCTTCATTTGACCCTCTAACTCTAGCACTCTCCGTTCTATTTCTATTCTTTCTACTTATTTTCTTTTTATTTATTCTAAAAACAAAACAAACAAAAAACCTTGCTATGTATACTGTTACGTGAACTATTACATGTTTTTAAATGTAATGTTGGTGCAAGTATAGATTGTAAACATCAGTTTTTGCTCTTTCCCATCAGAAGGAAGACCCTACTAAGAACAATCCTCGCTTCTGGGATGAGCTGTTTCTGATGAAGGTCCGTGGCAGATACACATGGTGAAATGCTGTTTTATGAGTGCGTGGACTATGCTGTTGATCTGTGTGCTTTGAGCAGGTCAATCTGGAGTATCTGGAGGGGAAGTTGGAGTCTCTGGACGGGGATGAAGTCGTGAAAATCAAAGACAACATCAACAGTTTGTTCCATCACTGTGTTCAAGCTCTGACTGAGGAGCACCAGATCAAAGTAGTCAATGCGCTTCAGGTAAAATCATGCTTCCTGCGTTACTAAAGAACATGATCTGATAATCAAGTCATGCTCCGAATAATCAATGTCTGGCTAGTGCGTCATCGCAGAAGATTTCATATAAAGAAAATGAATCATTTATTGTATTTGTTTGTCAATTACAAACATTTTTGTGGAAAAAAAAAAATATTATTTTCATCACTGCAATTTGAAAAAATAATTATGTACTTTTTAAATGGTTAAGTATTTATACGTGATGATAGAACTACTTTTTTTTTTAAATGGTTGTGTCTGTGTAGAATTTTTTTTTTATATTTAGAGTATTGAAAATCTAAGAATCTAATAAGGTTAGCCATTGATAATAATAGAATTACAACAAAATATTGTATTGTATTTTATTTTATTTTACAATAATGATAATTATGGGGTAAAATGTACTTAGTTGTAGGGGTGTGCGATATATATCGTCTGCGATAATATTGTTGTTTTAACGATGTGCGATTTGACATTATCGAGTATTTTGCAAAAATCATTCAAAACATCCCTACAGAGCGCACGCATACATTACGTGACGTCTAGACTAGTGCGTGTGCGCATTTAGTGTGTTTTCTTTCACTGCGTGATTCAGTCTATTAAAATGGATTTAGAATGATCACAAATTCAAGACATGATGGCAGAAAATTTATATATTTATGCCACTTCATATAGTTATTCAATTTCACACGAAGAGTGCCGTTTTTCTCCAAAAATTACCATGATTACAAATGTGACATTGAATTCAATAAACAATAAGTTAATTAAGAGACTTACGTTTTAGACACCATATTGCTTGTTTTTGCTCTATTTCGCCAACAAAAATAATTCTGAATACAGCCACAGCGCTGTTTTGTGTCTCTGAGCAACGAGCTCAGCCACAGTGATCTTTGGGTTCTTCTTTACCTCTCTCACCAAGGCTCTTCTCCCCCGATAGCTCATTTTGGCCGGACGGCCAGCTCTAGGAGGGGTTCTGGTCGTCCCAAACGTCTTCCATTTAAGGATTATGGAGGCCACTGTGCTCTTAGGAACCTTAAGTGCAGCAGAAATTTTTTTGTAACCTTGGCCAGATCTGTGCCTTGCCACAATTCTGTCTCTGAGCTCTGAGCTCAGGCAGTTCCTTTGACCTCATGATTCTCATTTGCTCTGACATGCACTGTGAGCTGTAAGGTCTTATATAGACAGGCGTGTGGCTTTCCTAATCAAGTCCAATCAGTATAATCAAACACAGCTGGACTCAAATGAAGGTGTAGAACCATCTCAAGGATGATCAGAAGAAATGGACAGCACCTGAGTTAAATATATGAGTGTCACAGCAAAGGGTCTGAATACTTAGGACCATGTGATATTTCAGTTTTTCTTTTTTAATAAATCTGCAAAAATGTCAACAATTCTGTGTTTTTCTGTCAATATGGGGTGCTGTGTGTACATTAATGAGGAAAAAAAATTAACTTAAATGATTTTAGCAAATGGCTGCAATATAACAAAGAGTGAAAAATTTAAAGGGGTCTGAATACTTTCCGTACCCACTGTATATATATATATATATTCTTTTATTTTTATTTTAAATAAACATGCTTACAAATACTCAATTGGAAACATCAAACCGAAGTTGTGAAGTGAGCTTTTGTGTTTGCAGACACACCATACGTTCAATTACTGGTTGGCATTCAGAAAATGTAACAGTTGCTTTTGACCTAAAGATCTGAATGAGCATGACAAAGACATGAAAAGCTCCTCCTGTCTGTTTCTGTAGACTCTCTGTGCGCTGTTTCGAGGAGTTCACCAGAAGAACAAATCCGCCACAGGCTTTGACATCATCAACATGCTGATGGGCTTCGACAAAGCTGAGCTCCGAATGAAGGTCAGTCGTTTGTCCCGCTCGCACATGATCTGGACGTTTTTATTGAATGCAGAGTTGAGCTGCAGTGTAATTGTGCACACAGGAGCTAATGGAGAGCCTGGACAGTCTGCTGTGCGGTGATGGATCAGAGAGTCTGAAGAGTTTGTGTCTGAAACTACTGCTGTGTCTGGTCACTGTAAGATCAGTGCATTCATTCTTCTACACACTTTTTGTACAAATCTGCTCACTTTCACTTCTGTAGTGAAGTAGTCCACTTGCTGCTTATTTTGTAAAAGCGAGCAAAAATCAAGTCCTGGTGTCATTGCACCAATTGCAACGATTTAAAAATTATAGCAACAGAACTTAAAGGAATAGTTCATGCAAAAATGAAAATTAGCTGAAAATGTATTCACCCTCAGCTCATCTGAGATTAGGATGAGTTTGTTTCTTCATCAGATTTGGAGAAATGAAGCATTGCATCACTTGCTCACCAATGGATGTGAATGGGTGCCGTCAGAATGAACTGATAAAAACATCACAATAATCCACAAGTAATCCACACCACTCCAGTCCATCAGTTAATGCCTTGTGAAGTGAAAAGCTGTGTGTTTGTAAAAAATAAATACATCGTTAAGACTCGTTTTTAGCTTCAAACCGTCCCTTCCGGCTAAAACACGAGTCCATAATAACGCTTCCTCCAGTGAACAAGTGGTCTGGTCTGAATCAGGAGAGAAATCTGCACAGATCAAGCAGCATTTACAGTCCAAAACAGCTCTAAACAAATATGTGGGTGGATTTTGATGTGAGAGACAACAGGAGATGCACTTTTTCACTGGAGGAAACAATATTATGGATTATAGACTCATATTTTAGTTCGAAGTAATGGTTTGAATGTAATAATAGATTTGTTTCTTACAAACACAGCTTTTCTCTTCTTGAGTCATTAACTGATGGACTGGAGTGGTGTAGATTATTGTGATGTTTTTATCAGCTGTTTGAACTCTCATTCCGACGGCACCCATTCACATCCATTGGTGAGCAAGTGATGTAATGCTACATTTCTCCAAATCTGATGAAGAAACAAACTCATCTGCATCTTGGATGGCCTGCGGGTGAGGACTAGGGCTACAAAACGATTAATCGCGATTAATTATCTTTAAAATAAAAGTTTGTTTACATAATATATCTGTGTGTACTGTGTATATTTATTATGTGTATATATAAATACACACGCACATATGTATATATTTAAACAAATATTTGTATGTATATATATTCGTACTAGTATATAATTTATATGTAAATATTAATATTTAATATACAAATCTAACTCATTTTATATATACTCATGTATGTGTGTGTATTTGTATATACATAATAAATATACACAGTACACACACATTTCTGGGTGAACTATTCCTTTAAAATGTATATGTTCACATGACACTATCCTTTTTTCCAGATGCTTTCTGACGTGTTTATAATGTGTTTTTTGTCTTGCAGGTGACAGATAATATCAGTCAGAACACCATACTGGAGTATGTGATGATCAACAGTATATTTGAGGCCATTCTACAGGTAAAAACTGTGATGTGTCTTCTGTGATTTTACCTGCGCATTATAATGTTGTCCATTTTAATTCGCCTCTTTTTGTCCAGATTCTGTCTGAGGTTTCCAGTCGAGCGCAGCACGGATATGATGCTGTGGTACTTTTAGCTCTGCTGGTGAACTACAGGAAGTATGAGGTAAGTGCACAGTGACACTTGTACTAATGTGATATATCGTTCTAGTCATGAAGCATTGTTTGTACGATTTCTGTGAGGTTCATTGTTTCCTCTGTTAATTGTAGTCTGTGAATCCTTATATTGTGAAACTGTCGATAGTGGACGACGAGCCGACCCTGGATGTGAGTAGTTGGGGAGATTCTTGAAATTCAAGGTATTATTGAGTCACTTGGAGGTCTAATATAGTTGGATCTTTTCACAGGGCATGGGAATGGTCATCCACCACGCACTTGCTGAGTACAATAGGTGACAGGCAATCTTTATTGTTTGTTTTCTAGAAACGTGTGTGAAAGATTTAATGTGATCCATCTGGTTTCCACAGACAGTATAAAGACAAAGAAGAGGAAAACCAGGGAGGCTTTTTCTCCACCCTCACCAGCATGGTATAAAACTCTTTTAGCATTTATTAATGTCTAGGGCCCTATGAAATCGGTTTTATTTTTTCCCAAATTAGATATTTTTTCCCATTTCAATTTTTCTGGATTCACCACTGATAAGCTACCACTAAATATTGTAGAAACTTAATTTGCTGTAAAGTTGCTTTGCAACGATTTGTATCGTAAAAAGCGCTATACAAATAAACTTGAATTGAATTGAATTGAATTATTATTTTATTTTTTTATTCCCAGAAATACAGCTGTGTATTTACATTTTTTGCTTTAAAAAAATTTCTGGTAAATAATTTTTATGGTAAATATTCCTTTAAAAATAATGTTTTAATAATATTTGTATTATTAGTAGTAGTACTATCATTACATTTAAAGGGGTCATATGATGCGATTTCAATTGTTTCTTTCTGTTTGGAGTGTTACAAGCTCTTGGTGCATAAAGAAGATCTGTAAAGTTGCAAATACTAAAGTCTCAAACCCAAAGAGATATTCTTTATAAAAGTTAAGAGTCAGCCACGCCTACCTAAAACGGCTCGTTCTAACACACCCCCACATATCTACATCACTATGTGGGAAGATTTGCATAACGCCGCCCAAATGTTCACACAAAGAAAGAAGGTGTAACTTTTATTCTCGCTGTAGTATTGTTGTTGCTGCAGCCATGTCGTGTGCTTCGTTGTAAAGCGAAACTACGTTGTTTGGCCTTCCAAAAGAGGACGATATCTGCTTCGTCATGCCTAGAGCTGATCTGTGCTGGTCGCTGAGGAAATACAACAACTTTCACCGTGGACAAAGCGGAGTCCAGCCCGCCTCAGCTCACGCTATACCGGCCTCAGTGCACGCTAAGCCGGGGATTCCCCTCACGCTAGGCTGCTGTGTTTTTCGTTGCTACTGATGATTCAAACGCGAGTTTTGGGCAGTGTAGAGTAGCACTTGTTGTTTGTCATTTCTCCAATCACAAATGCGACAGAGTTTTATGTTTACCTGGCGCAATGCAACGTAACGCGTACAAAAACATTATAAGTCATTATAATCAGTTATTATGTCCCCACTGGATGCAACAAATGCCTCGTTTGTAATGGGTTTTAATGTTTTTTTCTCGTCGCTCCGGCCGGACACGGCATCACAGTATGGTGAGGGGCGTAACATTTCCGTCTCACGCTTGAGGTATTCAGCCAATCTCAACTCATTGGATAGCTGGCCAATCACAGCACACCTCGCTTTTTTTAGAACGATGAGCTTTGTAAAAATCAACGCGTTTCAGAAAGGCGGGGCATAGAGGAGAAACAATAATGTACAGTATGTGGAAAATAATGTGCTTTTTGAACCTTAAACTGCATAAACACATTTCATTACACCAAATACACAAAATAATGTTCTTTTTAGCAACATCATATGACCCCCTTTAAGTAATATATTTCTGTCACAGTTTCTAAGAGTTAAATCGAACTTTTATTTTGACGGGTTGCTGTGAAGATAGTTTCTGTTTGTATATGATATGACGATAGTTTTACTCAAAAGAAACGGAAACGTTTTTGTGGCGTAATATTAACAAACACTAGTGCATATCGCTTTTTGATATAAGTGTTCTGACCTACTTTTCATGTATCCATCCAAAATGGGTGCAAAATTCTGCGTTATACTGTACAGTAAATTCCGTTTTTATGACTAGATTCCGCGATTTTGTCGGTGTTTTCCACATCACGGAAATCATAGGGCCCTACATGTCTTTCCAAGCTGTTTCACTTTTTTGTTTCTGTGGAACACAAAAGAAGAAATTTAGCAGAATGTTCACGCTGCTCTTTTCCATACAATGAAAGTGATTTTTGCAGCTACATATTTATCATAATCATGCTTTGGTCTGCAGGTGGGCAGTATGTTTATCGCTGACGCAGATGAGAAGCTGTCAGTACAGTAAGTAAAAATTAAGACGGTTTAATTGGTGATTTGGATTTTTTTTCATATACAGCTAACCTACAAAAGTTTGGGGTTGGTAAGATTAAAAAAAAAAAAGTCTCTTCTGCTCACCAAGGCTGCATTTATTTGATCAAAAAACAGTAAAATCAGTAATATTGTAATACAGTAATTTAAAAGTCAGTTCTATTGTAATATGTTAAAATGTAATTGATTGAGCTGAATTTTCAGCATCATTACTTCAGTCTTCAGTGTCACATGATTCCGCGATGAACGTTCGAAAGAACAGCATTTACTTGAAACAGAATGTTACCTTTTAACATTCTAAACGTAATTAGTCCCTTTTTATCAATTTAATGCAACCTTTCTGAATAAAAGTGCTAATTTCTTTAAAAAAAGCGAACCTTTGAAGAGAAGTGTATATATATATATATTTGAAGGTCTGATCAGCCCCATAAGTCTTCAGCGCATAATAGCAGTCATCAAATCCTGAAATGTCCATCCTTGTATTATTAAATCAAATGCTCCACATTGTCCTTTAGGACTAATGAAGCCATCCTGCTCGCTCTCTATGAGGCCGTTCATCTCAACAGAAACTTCATCACAGTTCTTGCACAGGTCAGCACTGCACAATGACTTGTATTTATCTTTGTGCACTGACATATGCATATATTATTAGGCCTGTCCTATCTATACATTGATGGTTATGGTTTATCTTTGCATCTGTAATTGTCAATCACAGAGCCATCCGGAGATTGACATCGCAACAACCCCAGCTGTGCCCGTCCCAGCCTCTCCTCTGACCCCGCTGGGCACCACACCGCCCTCTCTGGACAGTGAGTAACTAGTGTTAAAATATCATTCACTCACCCTCATGTCAGACCCACATGACCTGCTTTCTTCTGCAGAACACTAAAGTAGAAATACATGCACCGTATGAGTAACCAGAAGTGAGGTTTGTTTGAATAATGAAACGCTTTGAGATTTTCAAGCAGCTGTTGTTCAGCAAATGACTCTTTGAATCGTACTGTACTTCCAGTCTGTTATTTTTTAGAGCTGGCATTTCACTTCCTTAAACCGACTCCACACTTACATTTGCCTCTAAAACACGTTTAACTTTTATGCTGCTTTTTGCATTGCAACCTTTTAAAAACTTGATATCCATTAGCTGTATGAAATATTAAATCCACTCGGATCTGGCAGACTGAAGCTCCCGTGGTGGATGTGGCGTGTTCTCCTGCTCAATCATCTGTAATCAGGATGACACGGGAAACATTCACAATATACTTATAGCCTGTTCACAAAAAGGACAATAACTATAATGATAATTATGATGTTTTAATAATCATTGTTATATAATAACTATAATGTTTTAATGAGCATTTCAATTTAACAAAAACAGTAACATTTTAATAATTGTTCTTACTGGACTAAAACTGTAACATTTTAATAACATTCTAATGTAACAATAACTGTAACATTTTAATAATGTTCTAATTTAACGATACCTGTAACGTTTTAATAATCTTTTTAATTTAAGGATACCTGTAACGTTTTAATAATCGTTCTAATTTAAGGATACCTATAAGTTTTTAATAATGTTCTAATTTAAGGATACCTATAAGTTTTTAATAATGTTCTAATTTAAGGATACCTATAAGGTTTTAATAATGTTCTAATTTAAGGATACCTATAATGTTTTAATAGTCGTTCTAATTTAACGATACCTGTAACGTTTTAATAATGTTCTAATTTATCGATACCTGTAACGTTTTAATAATCGTTCTAATTTAAGGATACCTATAACGTTTTAATAATCGTTCTAATTTAAGGATACCTATAACGTTTTAATAATGTTCTAATTTAAGGATACCTATAAGTTTTTAATAATGTTCTAATTTAAGGATACCTGTAACGTTTTAATAATGTTCTAATTTAAGGATACCTATAAGTTTTTAATAATGTTCTAATTTAAGGATACCTATAAGTTTTTAATAATGTTCTAATTTAAGGATACCTATAAGTTTTTAATAATGTTCTAATTTAAGGATACCTATAATGTTTTAATAGTCGTTCTAATTTAACGATACCTGTAACGTTTTAATAATGTTCTAATTTATCGATACCTGTAACGTTTTAATAATCGTTCTAATTTAAGGATACCTATAACGTTTTAATAATGTTCTAATTTAAGGATACCTATAAGTTTTTAATAATGTTCTAATTTAAGGATACCTATAAGTTTTTAATAATGTTCTAATTTAAGGATACCTATAAGTTTTTAATAATGTTCTAATTTAAGGATACCTGTAATGTTTTAATAGTCGTTCTAATTTAACGATACCTGTAACGTTTTAATAATGTTCTAATTTAAGGATACCTATATCGTTTTATTAATGTTCTAATTTAAGGATACCTGTAACGTTTTAATAATGTTCTAATTTAAGGATACCTGTAACGTTTTAATAATGTTCTAATTTAAGGATACCTGTAACGTTTTAATAATGTTCTAATTTAAGGATACCT
>NW_015505282.1:1623637-1638696 GCF_001515645.1 Sinocyclocheilus grahami | reverse complement strand
GATACCTGTAACGTTTTAATAATGTTCTAATTTAAGGATACCTATATCGTTTTATTAATCATTCTAATTTAACAATAACTGTAACGTTTTTAATAATCGTTCTAATTTAACGATACCTATATCGTTTTATTAATCATTCTAATTTAAGAATAACTGTAACGTTTTTATTAATCGTTCTAAATTAATGATACCTATATCGTTTTATTAATCATTCTAATTTAACAATAACTGTAACGTTTTTAATAATCGTTCTAATTTAACGATACCTATATCGTTTTATTAATCATTCTAATTTAACAATAACTGTAACGTTTTTAATAATCGTTCTAATTTAACGATACCAATTATGTTTTAACAATCGTTCTAATTTAACAACTGTAACATTTTAACAATAGTTCTAATTTAATAATAACTGACGTTTTAACAATCGTTCTTATTTAACAATACCTATAGTGTTTTAATAATTGTTCTAATTGAACAGTAACTGTAAGGTTTTAACAATCATTCTAATTTAACGTTAACTAACATTTTAATGATTGTTCTAATTTAACAATAACTAACATTTTTAATAGTCGTTCTAATTGAACAAGAACTGTAAAGTTTTAATAATCGTTCTAATTTAACTATAACTGTAACATTTTAATAATCGTTCTAATTTAACAATAACTGTAACATTTTAATAATCGTTCTAATTTAACAATAACTGTAAAGTTTTAATAATCGTTCTAATTTATCAATAACTGTAACATTTTAATAATCGTTCTAATTTAACGATATCTATAACGGTAGATACTGTATCCTTCAATATGCAATATGCAATATTCACTTTCAGAAGGGTTTTTTTTTCCCAGCTGTTGAACCATAAAAGCATTGACAGCCAATCAGAATCCACATGACTTTACAGACAGTGAATATCATTATAGTTATCATTCTTAGTGTGAGTGGAACCTAAATAGTACAAGATTATAGTAACGGTGTACCCAAAAAAAAAAAGAAAGTGTATTTTTGCATGTTTTTTTTTTAAGGCTAATTTTGCTCAGTTTTTGTGCAGTTGAAGTGATGGATCTCTGTTGAATCTTTCAGTTAAAAAAAATGTAATGTGACACTCCCACATAAGTAATGAACTTAGATAATGATGGACGTGAATTCAGCTAAATGCTAATATGCTAGCAACACAAAAAGGGGGGTCTGTGTTGTCAAGACATGATTTGAGTGTTGCTACATACTCTACCGTGTGGACTTTCTCAAAACGAAGTATGCACTTTTAGGGTGTAGTATAGGTACGCAAATTGGGGCGAATGATAATTTTCAGAAATGATTCACCACGCTTACATTCTCTCTTTACAGTGATGAATAATCCTGAGCTTCCTCTGGACCCAAACCTGCAGACAAGTAATCTTCTTATAACCTTCCTCAAGTATTCCTCCATCGTAATGCAGGACATCAAAGGCAAGCTATCACTGTTTCTCTCCTCTGTGCTGTCCAAAACCTAGCGAGCTTCCTTGCGCCTACCTAGGCAGCTGCCTTCTAAGGCAGCATCCAAAGTCAAACAGAACCTCGACTCGCTATGGACTTCAGTGGAGTTTGTTATTAGCATGTCGCTAAGCTAATAACACGATACTCTTATAAGCATAAAAACACAAAGGACACACATTTTAGCTAAAATAGTCATTTTTAATTAGATTAATTAGATTATCAGCATTTTTCCCGCTTTGTCCACCATTTTGGATTTTTGCGCTTGTTGCAATGCATTATGGGATTGAGTTCTTTGCAAAGGATGCATGCAGTTTTTAATTTTTACAAAAGAAGGTAAGGCGGCATTGCCTTACCTACATGTTGGAAAAGCTTCTATGGCAAAGTGCCTTGAAGTGCTGCCTAAGTAGGGAGCTCACTAGATTTTGGAACAGAGCCATTTATTTCTCTTCGTTTGTTTGTGCACATCTTACAGTAGTTTTCCTCTGTATGTTTTCAGATGAACACAGACTCAACAGTGCCAGGCTTTGCCTCATCATTCTGACCTGCATAGCCGAGGTAATGCATTGTGGGTAATTATTTATTTTCCATTTGTTCACTGTTTGACCGTTTGTCCTCTCGCTGTCCGTTTTAAAGGACCAGTACGCCGACGCCTTTCTCCACGATGATAACATGAACTTCAGGGTCAACTTGTACAGAATGGTAAGAGTCCCTGCTGAGGTCTCAGTTGTTTTTAAATGGCAGGATCCAAATAAAGACGATGTTTCTGGCATATAAAGCAGCAAACTGCCCGGCCCCATGTTACAGCCAATCCATTACCAAATGGGACGTCCCAGAGCCTCACTGCTGATGCAGTAAATCCAGTTATCTAGATGCATGAAAGCAGGATCATTTGTGCACTTTGGCCAGTCTTAAAGGGACCTTTCATCCAAAAATGAAGTCCTTGCAATGAAAGTCCAGTGTTATTTGTACTTGTATCTTTGAGTGAAGTCACTTCTCTTATGCATTTCAGCCCATGAGGCATCGAAAGAAAGCGGCGGATAAGAGCATCCCCTCTCAGCCTTTAGTTTGTGCGGTTCTGGGTGAGTTTTGCGATCAGATTGAGTGACGTCTTTATCGTTCTGTGAGCGTTTATGTGAGTATTCTTTGTCTTTGCAGATCTGATGGTCGAGTTCATCGTTACTCATATGATGAAGGAGTTTCCTATGGATCTCTACGTGTGAGTTTCCTTTTAATTTGCAGCTGTAAATACTGCAATGATGGATATGTGGATATGGTGAGAATGAATTAAGCCATTTGTTGTAGACGCTGCGTTCAGATAATCCACAAACTGATCTGCTACCAGAAGAAGTGCAGAGTTAGGGTGCACTACACTTGGAGAGACTTCTGGTCAGGTATGATCTTTACGCCGTGTGTCTGAGCAAAACACAGGCTCTGTGTGTCACTCTGTGTGTTCTGGGGTTTGTTTCTTTGCTTTTAGTTTGTTTTTGTCTTTTCGCTTTTTGGTTTGCTATTTATTTTTACTTTAGTTTTATATATAGTCAATATTTTATATATATATATATATATAGTAACATATAGTTTTACACTTACATATTGTTGCTCTTTTGTTGGTTTTGATTGCTTCTGTTGTCCTCGTTTTGCATCTGTTAAATTATTTATTTTTCGGTTAAATGATTTACATTTTTTAAATGTTATTTTGTATTTCTTAATTTGATTCTTTTTTTTTTAAATAGTTTATTTTTAAATTCACTTTTGTTTTTCATTTTATTTACATTTTTTGTGTTTTTAGTTTTTTCTTTTGTGTTTTTTTTGTTCTTGTTTTTATTTATTTTTATTCACTTTATTTTTCTTTAATATCTTTTTTTTTTGTTCTTCTGTTTTTTGTTTATTTTTATTCACTTTTGTTTTTGATAAAATGTCCCCCCCCCCATGTCTTTTGTCTTTTATTTTTTTATTTTCCTGTTTTTTCTTTGTTCTTGTTTTAATGTAATTTTTATTTGCATTTTTCTTTGATTTTTCCATTTTTTGTTGTTCTGTTTTTTAAATTATTTTTATTGACTTTTGTTTTTGATTTCTTTTTCCCCCCCCGTTCCCTTTGCTTTTGTTCTTGTTTTTATTTACTTTTATTCATTTTATTTTTTCTTTGATTTGTCTGGTTTTTGTTCTTCTGTTTTTTGTTTATTTTTATTCACTTTTGTTTTTGATTTCTTTTTCCCCCCCCGTTCCCTTTGCTTTTGTTCTTGTTTTTATTTACTTTTGTTTTTGATTTCTTTTTCCCCCCCCCGTTCCCTTTGCTTTTGTTCTTGTTTTTATTTACTTTTATTCATTTTATTCATTTTATTTTTTCTTTGATTTGTCTGGTTTTTGTTCTTCTGTTTTTTTTTTAATTCACTTTAGTTTTTGATTTCTTCATTGTTTTTTCTTTTGCTTGAGCTATTTGTTCTTTTGTTTTAATTATTTATTTTTTCATTTTGTTTTTGTGGCTCATTATTTATGTATATAATATACTAGCAGTTGTGTGGAGTCACAGGTCAAGACAGTGATTACTTCAGTGTGTTTCTTCAGACAGCTGTATGTATTGATTGTGTTTTCCAGCTCTCATTAACCTTCTGAAGTTCCTGCTGTCTAATGAGACCATCCTTCTGGCGAAGCACAATATCTTCCAGCTGGCTCTCCAGGTAAATCACACTCGCTGTGAGCGGCGGTTCCTCAGGTTTTTAAGTACAGATTGGGCATTTCTCACCTTGCTTGACATGTTTTTGTGTGCTTTAGGTGGTGAACCTCTTTAACATGTTCATCACGTACGGAGACACGTTTCTGCCCACGCCCAGCAGTTACGACGAGCTCTATTATGAGATTATACGCATGCATCAGGTGTTTGATAACCTCTACTGCATGGGTAAGTCAGCTGAGCTCAGTCCTGCTGCGTACATGTTTATTTTCATCCATCATCACTAAAGCACTAACCTGATCTTCATGACGCCGCAGTGCTGCGAGTCTCCACCAACGCAGGCCAGTGGAAGGAGCCTGCTAGTAAAGTTACTCAGGCTCTCGTCAACGTCAGGTCAGAGCGCTCACATTCACCTTCATTCTAAATCACTTTCACTATAAACAATGAGAGGATTTATAGCACTCTTTGTTTAAATTATCGGTTTTAAGTATTCTGAAATAAGATGCATTATATAATATTAATAATAAAATAATGTTAAATATATAGGTGATTTATATAATGTAATTCAGGTTACATGGCAGTTATTTTATAAAGATGTTATATATGTGAAATTGTTGATTTACATGTTGAAATTGTGGAAGATGATAATAGTTGATGTCTATGACTAGCATTTGAACCTTTTTATTTATTTATTTATTTTCCTCCTTTGATTTGGTTTTAATTGGTTTCTTTTTGTTATTGATTTCTTTTTTTGTTTTTCCCCTTTGCTTTTTGTTTCTTCTTTAGTTTTTTTTACTGTTTTATTCTTATTTATTTATTGTTTTTTTTTGTCCTTGTTTTTGTTTATTTTTTTCTCTGCTTCTTTGTTTTTGTTCTTTTATTTATTTAGTTTTGGTTGGGATTTTTTTTTCCGTTTGATTTAGTTATACAGTATATATAATATATCGTTTTTGTTTTATGTCTTTGGTTTGTTTGTTTTTGTTTTGTTTTTTCTTTGTATGTTAGATTATAAAAAGCATTAAATGCATAAACAAGCAAAAATTTATAATAAAATTCATACTAAATATACAGTCTAATTTATACAGTGTACTTTCATTTACATGCCAGTTATATTTCAAACATGGGTGAAATGGTGAAAGATCATAATCATAGTTTGAGTGGTTTAGTTGAAGTCTGTGACTAACATTGGGCAGCTTTAGTGAAGTGGGTGTTTTTGTCTTTGTTTCGGTTAGTGTGCGAGGGGCCTGGTGGTGAATTAATTATTGATTTGAGAGTCTGAGGTAATGTGGAAGCATTCTCTGGGCTTTCAGAGATGTCACCATGTGTTTGTGCCACACAAAAGAAGTTGAGCGCTGTTTTTTTGCAGCATGCATTACTGCAGAATATTTAAAAGAGCCACACCTTTGAAAGCTCTCTGTCACATGTTCAGAATATTCCTTATTTTGCCCGTTTCTGTAATTCCAGAGCCATTATTAACCACTTCAACCCTAAGATTGAGTCGTACGCCGCTGTGAACCACATCTCACAGCTCTCAGAAGATCAGGTAATGGTTTAGATGGACGTTTACACAGTCATGTAACGGTTTGATCTCTTACGTTCTAACAGACTTTAATGACTTTAATGAGTTTCCGCACAGAACATTAACTTTTAGCCTCATTGTAATATAGCGTAATTTAGATGTAATTTTCTTATTTATTAGCAAGGATGTGATCAAAAGTGACAGTAAAGACATTTATAATGTTATAAAAGATTTAGATTTTCATAGAAATGCTGTTCTTTTGAACGTTTCATTTATTTTTCTTTATAGTTATCGTGCTTGGTGTGAACGAGCCTTTACCGTTTTTACAGTATTTTGAACCAAAAAAAGCAGAAGACTTATTTCAAAAATATTAAAATCTTACTGACCCCAAACATTTTAATGGTGTATATAGTATAAAAATATATATATATGGGTCAAAGACAAAAAAGGGTTTAAGCATAAAAGCAATACTTCTTTAAATTGTTGTTTTTCACACACACACACACACACACACACACACAAAAAAAAACTTTTAAAAAAGGTTTTCTGTTAAATTTAATTGTATTTGTATTTTTGTTTTTGTTTTTGTTTTACAGAAGACACCCACTAGAATACCATTCAGTGTAACAATCTTGTCGGGCATATTTACAACAAAAATCAATTTATGACATAAGCTAATTACTTTCACCCCAAATACTAATTAGTTGTTATTTTACATTTTAAAAATTTGCCACTAACCTAGGTTTTGCCCATTTGTCAGTAAGAAATTTTTACTCATTTAAAACACAGTAAAATGTAATATGCTCCCTTATTCTTTTATATAATTTAATATGTACACGTCAGAATAATCATTTTGACATTTTATTCTCCAAAAACTTATTTAAAACTTTAAATGTAGACACTTTACTTACATTTAATGTGCTTTCTATGGACATAAAATCACTTTTGTACATTTCTTTTAATGCAGACATCTTAACGTCTTTGACCCATGTATATATGTATTTAATTCATAATAGTAACATCATTGTAATTATATGAATGTATAATAATTGATTAATAATAAAACATATAATACTTTGTACAGCAACCTGAGCAGTATAATGTAATTTCCACAACATTTCAGATTATCATTCATTTTATGCTGGAAATGAAATTTTTTGAGTAAAATGGCTATAGTTAGCTTTTTTTAATGCATCTACGTGCACCCATAGTTTTTGCATAACTACCTGTGTACTGTGGCACCGTCTTATCGCCCGACTTTAACTCAATTCTGTCAGATGAGAGAATTGGTTTTGAATCTGAATGAGCAAAACTCTGTATATGTGTGTAGGAAAGTGGCTGATTGGGATGGTCACAGGTGTTGCTTAATTAGCCTTTGATCTGTAGGGTAATGATGCCGTGTGCTGGAAGTGAGGGCAGTTTTACAGACGGTTGTGCCAGCTGTCGCTCGCAGTCCCAAACTCTTGTCTCTTTTATCTCGCTTTGCCAGATGCTCCCGCATGCCCTCTAACAGACCTCTGTCCAGCCTCTCTGGCTCTCTTAGTTTAGTTTAAGTTTGGGGATTTGTGGTCCATCAGCCCTTTTCATGCCCTGGAGTGTCCCAGTTAAACTCCAGACCCATTCGATTTAAAATTACTGTGCACAATGTGACCTTAAACAACTTGTAGTTGTGGGAACGCTTCTTTGAAACAATGTCTTTCCGTGATTGCCACAGAAAACTGTTTTGATTTGTCTTTCATATTGTAAAAATAAACAATACGTACTAACAAAGAAAGACAATTGCAGTTTGCAAGGGGTCTAGGAGTGTCTAAGCCTCCCTGAGTTCTTTCAGAATCTAACTTGGGAGTCTCTTTTAAAAGATCTACCAAAAGAATCAACCAAAAATGGCCTTTTTCAAAATATAATTACATTTTAATAGAATGTTTAGTCACATGTAATAAAATACATTTAATTAGAGTGATTTTATTTTTATAAAAAAACAAATTTAAATGAAAATAATAAATCAGTCAAAATAAGTTATTGTAATAAATAATATTTTTCCCAGGGTAATTATTCATTTCATTAACATTGTTTTTGATAGATTTGTAATAAATCATAAAACGTAAAATGCAGGAAAATAAAACAACAGAATTTCTATAAAATACTACTACTAACAATTAATAACAACAATAATAACAAATCTAGGGCATTTCATTTCATATTATTGTTCTAATTGTAATAAATTAATACGATGCTAAAGTTCTATGAATTCCTGTCCTTTTTTAATTAAAAATAGCATTTACATACCATTATTTACCGTTTTGAATATGATATACATTTTTATAATGATAATTTGGGTGTGAAATTACATCACAATGCAAACAAATATTAATATTCCTAAAACAGGTCTAATTTTCATGATGTTTCAGCACATTTCCTCTCAAATTCTTATCAGAATGTGTAAAAATCTCATACCATAATACAATAAGAATTATTATCCTGTCCTTTTTTTATTAAAAACATAATTTCAGTGTAACACATAACGCCGTAATGCATGATTAAAATTGTACTTGTTATTTACCGTTTTGAATATGATATACATTTTTATAATGATAATTTGGGTGTGAAATTACATCACAATGCAAACAAATATTAATATTCCTAAAACAGGTGTAATTTTCATGACGTTTCAGCACATTTCCTCTCAAATTCTTATCAGAATGTGTAAAAATCTCATACCATAATACAATAAGAATTATTATCCTGTCCTTTTTTTATTAAAAACATAATTTCAGTGTAACACATAACGCCGTAATGCATGATTAAAATTGTACTTTGGAATTTAAATGATATATCTTTATTATGGTAATGAGAACTTGAGGAGAGAATTGAATTTCCTTGTCATATTAATAAATCGATAGGCTTTATTTTTAAGCAAAATAAAATTTCTTATTCCTTCAGCTTTTTAAAATGTGACCTGGACATTTCATGAGATTCACAGAAGCGCATTAATTTTTCAAAAATCTGACAGTCTCTTAATTCTCTTGGCTCTCTCTCAGTATATCCCAGTATTGCAAGATGTTTCAGTATGGTATCATGAAAAGATATGAAGTTGCAGTGTAAAAACAGCTGTATGTTGAGTTGTATAACACTGGGTAAAGAAAGAAACAAATGTATTAACTTGACACTCCACTGAAAGCTAGTTCTAGAGAATTCGGAACATTCTAGAATCCAAACCAGTTCTAATTAGTCCAGTTTAAACCAACACGTGGGGAGGATAACTGAATAAAACAAACACTTTTCAAAGAAATTCTTGGTAAATTCTTCCTGGGTTTGGTCCTAATTGAGTATTTGGCTTCCTTTGGCTTAGTATTCTTATTTACGGGTGTTTGTTTCCTTATTAAATCTTATTTTGTACAACGATGGCCAGTGTCTTGGTTTGTGTTACGGACTTCAACGTTAACCCTATAACCCAATGCTCTGGCATCTCGGTAGCGAGTCGTCTTCTAAAAAAAAAAAACGTTTTATCAATGACTTTACCTCTAAAAGAAGCAGTTAATAAGTTAAACTCCCTTTCAAGGATTTATTCCCTATGGCCGCCGAGTTTGAGATGTTCGTGTGGCAGTGAGATAAAAGAAAGCTTTTACGTTCTCCTTCAGAAGGGCATATGCTTTATAAAGATAACATTATCTGCTTAAATGTAAGTTGTGGCGACTGTATGGACAAAAGTATTGGAACACATATTATTTGAAAAAGTAACTCTAATCTGATTACGTAACTTGCGTTAATTGTAATGTGTTATACTAACATTGTATGTATAGCTATATACAGTGGCCACGAATAAAAAATTTGTTTCCTCTTTTTATTAACGAGTTCTTAATTAATGGGAAGCTTAAATCCTAGACCAACTAGAACCCCTTGGGAACTATGATTGGGGGAATCTTTCCCTTTCACATGAAATTTTCTCATTTATTTTGAATTTACTGGATGTTGTCGAGACAAATTCAGTATCATGCCTTCACATTAAATTCCCGATGGCGTGGATTCTATTGAAACGTATGGAAGCCAGTTTCCGCCAAGCAATTAAAAAACAAACAAACAAAAGGTTATACATATTGACATACGAGTAAATATTGATCACAAACTCTCCTCTTATTACTTCATGTATCAGTCTGAAGGGAACGATTTCTCTGGGAGTTTGTGTTTGGACGGATTTCCTGAAATGCTGCTTATATAGAGACGTCTCCATTGTTAAAAGTGCTTCATAAATAAAGCTGAACTGCACAAAAACCATGCTGGTTTTTTTATTCCTTTGGGCTTATAGCGTTTAACGTTTATCACAGCTTTTTCGATATCTTGCCCAACCACATTTACACTCTTCAATCTCTTTATTTTCAGTCTCTGCTTTCATTCAGCCTTCGTTTAGTTCATTCTTTCTTCAACTATTTAACTTCTTAGACCTATTCAGCAAATATTTTTCCAACTGGTTTACAGAGGGCACATTTTGTATAATGAGCTCTAATTGCGGAACTTGGGCAAACACATCTTAATCAAAGATATCTTTTGAGGGATATTTCTGCTGACTATAATGAGCTGCGGTCTCATTTCCAGTGCACAGACAGAATGACAGCGACAAGACACGGATAATAAAAATGAAATAGGTGAATAAAAATAAGTATATAAATATACAAAACCCTTTGGTTCTCTTCTAAACTATGTAAGCAGCGCTCAGGAAGGGACCGGTGTTGTTCCGGAAATTGATCGTCTGCCATTTGTAATAATTTTTTGGGAAGTGTAAAACTGCATTTTATGGGTTTTAAGGTATTTCAACAAAAGACTGCATGAGCTATAATCTGTCAAATATAAGCCTCATGAATGCAATCAAGTCATTTAGCTCATGCAGTCCTTTTTACCAGTTTTTACCTTTTCATCTGCAGTTTTAGACATGCCAAAAAGTGATTACAGACGGCAATCAGTTTTCGGCACGATACCGGCTGCTCTCAGTGACGTCACAGTGATTCGTGGTTCAATACCGACGGTCGAGTGAAGTTTCTTCGTGAAGCTTCATTCTGCGAGTCTGTGCATAGGACTTCGCGGGTTGCATAAGCTAAGCGCATTTCCCACGAAGGACTCAGTCTGCTTCCATTGTGCCGCAGAGCAGCATCTGGTTACCAGCACCCTGGCACCCGGTTTGCCCGTGCACACCCTGGGGTGAGGCGCCAGTGCACGCTTGGACTGGGTGTAAAGGCAAACGTGGGAAACCGGACCCCTCCTCAACATAGGCTGCATCCGAAAACTTAGGCAGCTGACTTGCTGCCGAATGAGGCAATGACTTTGCAGGCAGCATTTTTTGTACGAAGGCACCTCATGAAACTGATTTCGGAGAGGTTTCTGAGGCAGCGTAATGGTTTAATGATCTACAACAAAATAGAACGAGTTTTGGTGATAACTAAACGAATTTTTAATTACTATAATACTGATTTCTCGCTAGAAATAACATCAAAAGTACAAAAATTGAGTCAGGAATATACATTTACACACAAACTGACCACCAAACGCAACTTTCAGACGCCATCTTTATTTTTTAGCTCAACCGTCACGGAATGGAACACACAGGATTGTGGGATATCAAAGGTAGCGAAGGATACATCTATGTTGCCTTCAAAATTCAATCAGAAGAAGGTACCTCCGGAGACAGGAAGTAAAGCAGAATTTGGATTCGGACGTGCCTTGATGCCTTCCTGCCTTGGAATGCTGCCTCCGAAGGCAGCATTTTAGAGTTTTTGAACACAATCATAGGGGAAATAGGTGGGGGGAGGGAGCTTTTCATTCAGGGTTGCCAGGTTTTCACAACAAATCCCGCCCAATTGCTACTCAAAACTAGCCCAAGCCCAATTGCATTTTGAGGGGGGTCCCCCGGTAAAAACCGCATTCAGCCCAATTCTGAACACTGTTTTAATTTTCGTAGGGGTACACTTTTTATAATCTGACAAACAGACATTCACCAAAACAATACCAACCCGTATAATAACTGAAATAGACCTTTTATTTGTTTAAAAAAAGAGCACCAATACAAGATATTTTAAACTACACAAAAACCCATTTGTGACCTGTTCTGGCAAAACGAGTCACAATGAGCACATTTTCAAAAACGAGTTATTAAAGACCATAAAGGGATAGTTCACCCAAAAATGAAAATTAGAACATGAATTACTCACCCTCAAGGCGTCCTAGGTGTATATGACTTTCTTCTTTCAGACGAATCCAATCAGAGTTATATTAAAAATAGTCTTTGATCTTTCAAGCTGTTTAATGGCAGTCAGCGGGTGTTGCAGTGCATCAGTCCAAAAGAAGTGAAATGTTGCAAGTTCCATTTTGCCTTAATGTATTAGCAAGATTAGAGATTAGCGTTCCTGCAATATAGGAATCGTTACATTCCAGATTACTTGATTGTATCCATCATAACGCTCTTTGACTTGCTACCAGTAAGAATGAAGACCGTTATTTTAAAGAATGTTAAATCATGAATTAACTGCCAAACCTCGACTGAAATTCATGTCTGATACCTTTGATTTGACTCTTTAACATCCTCAACACAATATTGCATTGTCCATGAAAAGTATCTAAAATAGCACTCATCTGAGTTTGATCACAATGTGGCAGGTCTTAAAATCGACACCTTTTTTAGGTTTTCTACAAAGTGTTGAACATTATTTTCTGCACATGAAAGGTGGATTGACTTCTGTTTTATTATTAGAGCATCTGAAATGCTCAAATCTAGAAGCAGGACTGTCAGCTCATGTCCTTTCCTTTTGGTCTCATGTTTTCAGACGGATAAATATAAACCTAATGTTATATCAGAAGATGCGTACAGATTCATACAGTCACCCTAACAGTTATATATATATACATCCTAACAGTATTGTGTCATTAATACAGCTTTCGGTAGAAGAGAAGAGAATTCTTTTTTTGGAGAAGTATGGTTTAAATATAGTTCGGGACAAAAACTAAATATAAGTTTCATCCTTGCACTAGTGGCTCTGGTCTATGAAATATTAAATATGTGCAAAATTTTGAACCACAGGAAATGAATGATTTATTCAGATTATTTAGGCATTTGGAAGACTCATTTGAAGAGAAAAGGTATTTTGAGAGATTGAGTAAGCAATGCCAAAAAACGGCATCTCGCATAACTGTTTTACATTTTGGCAAATTGGTGGATCATATGTTTTCATATGATCTTATGCCCCAGTGACAGTTATGTTTAGGGGTGAACCTTCATGCTTCTTTCCTCAAAATGTCATGTTTTGTATGATTTGCCTTGTAAAATCGTTCAGTTTTCCAATGAGATAAGGTTGCTACAGCCCACCTGAATTCAGAATGCTCAAAAAAAAAAAGGAGGGGAGGGGGGGGGGGGGTACTTTTGATTTGGAATGTTCAGTTTTTTTTATTTTATTTTTTTATTATTTGAAGTGCAGAAAAAAGCTTTTGATCTGGAATGTGCACAAAATTAGGCCAAAAATGCTTTTATGAATGTGTAAAATGCTTTTGATTCAGAATTTATTTACAATAAAACCCTTTGATTTGGAATATTTAGAAATGCTTTTGATTTGGAATATTTCAAAATGCCTTTGAATTGGACTATGTAAAAATGTCTTTTGAGTTTGAGTGTGTAAATATGCTCTTGATTTGGAATGTGCAAAAATGACTTTGTTTTGGAATATGTAAAAATGCTTTTAATTTGGAATATGTAAAAATTAATTTAATTCAGAATGCATTTGATTCAGAATGTGTAAAAATGACTTTGTTTTGGAATATGTAAAAATGCTTTTAATTCGGAATGCCTTTTATTTGGAATGTGCAAAAATGACTTTGTTTTGGAATATGTACAAATGCTTTTAATTCGGAATGCCTTTTATTTGGAATGTGCAAAAATGACTTCGTTTTGGAATATGTAAAAATGCTTTTATTTGGAATGTGCAAAAAGGACTTTTTGGAATATGTAAAAATGCTTTTAATTCGGAATGTGCAAAAATGACTTCGTTTTGGAATGTAAAAATGCTTTTATTTGGAATGTGCAAAAATGACTTTGTTTTGGAATATGTAAAAATGCTTTTAATTCGGAATGCCTTTTATTTGGAATGTGCAAAAATGACTTCGTTTTGGAATATGTAAAAATGCTTTTATTTGGAATGTGCAAAAAGGACTTTTTGGAATATGTAAAAATGCTTTTAATTCGGAATGTGCAAAAATGACTTCGTTTTGGAATGTAAAAATGCTTTTATTTGGAATGTGCAAAAATGACTTTGTTTTGGAATATGTAAAAATGCTTTTAATTCGGAATGCCTTTTATTTGGAATGTGCAAAAATGACTTCGTTTTGGGATATGTAAAAATGCTTTTATTTGGAATGCGCAAAAATGACTTCGTTTTGGAATATGTAAAAATGCATTTGATTCAGAATGTGTAAAAATGACTTTGTTTTGGAATATGTAAAAATGCTCTTGATTCAGAACGTGTTAAAAATGCTTTTGATTTGTAATTTGAAAATATGGTCTTGATTCGGAATCAGGGCTGGATTGGTAATCGGGCATACTGGGCATTTTCCTGGTGGGCCGACGCACTTAAGGGGCCGTTTTTTTTGTCAAACCATCACGCACAGACAGCGAGTAGCCAGTGGCCCATTGGTTTGTCTCCTGTATTGACAGCTTAAACATCCAATCACAATGCGCTATAGACGGAGCGATTAAGTATTTTGCTCCGCCTATATAAATATCGCATCACCCCAACTTCTTCCTCGTCGGCTTTTCCCACGTTTTCACAGCAGATTTATCAAGAACAGGCTTGCTCTGCGGTGAGTAATGTGGGCCAAAGAACCAGGCAGGAGGAGAAGAAGAGTAGTTGAATCAGTAAAGTGCTTGATAGGGACTCGCAGCAGCGGCAGGCATCTAACCTATCCTAATGTGTGTGCGCAGCTGCGCGCCATGAGTGTATGCGTAAACACTTTTAAATAAAACGTAAATTCGTCCCCCGCGATTTTTTAGTCAAGTCAAGTGTGTTCATAGAGGTTTCCATGGGCCAATGCGAATAAAGCTAGATTTAAATAAAAAAAAAAGACAGGATATTGTCGGACCTGACCTTTTATTCTTATCCAAAACAACTGTATGTGATATGAGTGTGATACATAGGCCACATACATACACTACCAGCCAACATTTTTTGAACAGTTAGAAAGATCCAAAGATCAGCATTCATATGAAATAAAAAGTTTAGTAACATTATACATATACCATTCAAAAGCTTGGAGTCAGTATTTTTATTTTATTTTTTATTTTTGGGGGGAAATGATAGAAATTAATGCTTTTATTTAGCAAGGATGCTTTAAATTGATCAAAAGTGACGATAAAGACATTTA
>NW_015505282.1:1590432-1623626 GCF_001515645.1 Sinocyclocheilus grahami | reverse complement strand
AATAATAATAATAATAAATGTTTTCTGAGCAGCAAATCAGAATATTTGAATGATTTCTGAAGGATCATGTGACTTGAGTAGTGATGCTAAAAATTCAGCTTTGAAATCGCAGGGATAAATTACATTTTAACATATATTCAAATAGAAAACAGTTATTTTAAATAGTAAAAATATTTCACTATATTACTGCTTTTGCTGTATTTTAAATCAAATAAATGCAGGCTTGGTGAGCAGAAGAGAATTCTTTAAAAAATATAAAAAATCTTACTGTTCAAAAACTCTTGACTGGTATAGTATATATATATATATATATATATATATATATATATATACCGAAGTGGTGATGGGCCGCCTGGACCAAAAAATGCCAAGGCCGATTTTTTGTCCCAGTCCAGCCCTGTTCGGAATGACTTTGATTTGGAATCTTTAAAAATGCTCTTGATTCAGAACGTGTAAAAATGGTTTTGATTTGGAATGTTGAAAAAAAAAAAGGTTAGATTCAAAGTGCAGAAAAATGCTTTTGATTCAGAATGTGTAAAAATGCCTTTGATTTGGATTGTGTAAAAATGTCTTTTGAGTTGGACTGTATAAATATGCTCTTGATTCGGAATGTGTAACAATGCCTTGTGATTTCGAATATGTAAAATGCTTTTAATTTGGAATGCCTTTGATTCGGAATGTGTAAAAATGCCTTTGATTCTGAATGTGTTTGGAATATGTAAATATGCTCTTGATTCAGAACGTGTTAAAAATGCTTTTGATTTGGAATTTGAAAATATGCTCTTGATTCGGAATGACTTTGATTTGGAATCTTTAAAAAGGCTTTCGATTTGGAATGTTGAAAAAGAAGCCTTAATTTGGAATATGCAAAGATACTTTTGATTTGGAATGTTGAAGAAAAAAAAAAGTTTAGATTCAAATAGCAGAAAATGCTTTTGATCGGAATGTGTAAACATGCCTTTAACTTGGAATATGCAGAAATGCTTTTGATTGTCATTTTTATTCAGAGTTCAACATTATTTTGATTATTAACACATACAAATTATTTTGATTTGGAATGCACCAAAAAGTATTATTTGTAACATGCCAAAAAATGAGTTGGAATTTTTTTTTTTTTGAAGTTTTTTTTTTGAATCAGAATAGGCCAACTTAAAAATGCAAAGTGCCCAAATTATTATTTATTTTTTTTGCAAAGATCCAAAAAATGCTTTGGAATGTGTTCAAAATAGCTACTGCTGATGTTGTAATGCGCCTCAAACTGACTTGGAGTTTGTAGTGACTTGGACCGTGCCTATGCTGATGCCCAAACACGCTGTCTGACTCAGTCTCGGAGACACGAAGTCCTGATTCACCGAGCAGCTTCATTCATTTTGCAGCAGGGCGGTGAGGAGACTCTTTTATAATAACCAAGAAGGACTGACTTTGATAGTACAGTCAAAACAGTCTACATGTTCTGCGTGAATGAACCGGATACTGGAGCGAATTCAGCTGACGACCGACGGGAACTTCTAATGGAAATATAACAACATTATTCACTCTCTAAAAAGCCTTGCACTTACATTTGCAGGCAGACAGATAATTCAATAGCCTGTCATCTCCCTCTAAAGCGATTAAAGGTATTTTTCTCTGACTGTATTTCGCGCGAAGGCGAAATGAAGGTGAAATCTAGAGATGAGAGCTTGAATACTTCTGGAGAATGTGACGGATCCAATGACCTGCTGACAGGTAAGTGCACTAAAGTGACACGCATTTAATCATTACCGCGACGCCGCGAACATTTATAGCAGTGTTAGGCTATATTTTTGTATGCTCTCAGATAAAGTTGGCTGCCCTTGCTACTCTATGTTCGCTACGATGTTGCTGACAGACACTTTAGTTGTTGAGGTTTTCACTTTTCAAAATTATCGGACATAGCCTATATTTCCAATTTAACCAATGTCCGCATATTTACAAGCGGCTAACTATCGCTTCTCGATGTTTATGATTATATTTAGGATATTTGCAATGTTATTTGCCACGTTATTTCTGCATAGTAGGCTATAACACCTGACAGGATTTGGATTGATGTAATCTCTTCGGAAGCGATTTTTGGTATTGTCTAACTACTTGTACATAAATGGTTTAACTTGGTGTGCTTTAATGGTCATTGAGCTAAATTATCACGTTTCACGTTTTATTTTTAAAGAAATGACAAGCTACACGGCTGTAGCATATGTAGACTACTGGTAAGACATGTTAAACTCTACCTCGAGATATTTTTAAAAGCATTTAGCTAATTATTTTATATAATTATTATGTCTACTGTTTTTATGACGCTGCAGTCAGTAATAGGACTAATACCGCTATATCACACATTTCTGACGTTGACAAAAATACTAACACAGCTACATCAGGATCATATTTTGATTGCTTTGCTTTGCTATGAAGTCTGCCTTACCCTGTTGAAAAAAACAGCATATGCTGGTTAGGTATGTTTTGACGCTGGGATGCTGGTTTATGCTGGTCCTTTGCTGGTTTATGCTGGTCCTTTGCTGGTTTAAGATGGTCCTTTGCTGATTAAAGCTGGTTTGCTGGTCCTTTGCTGGTTAAAGCTGGTATTTTTGCTGGTTTATGCTGGTCCTTTGCCAGCACATGACCAGCATAAACCAGCAAAGGACCAGCATAAAACAGCAAAGGACCAGCTTAAACCAGCAAAGGACCAGCATAAACCAGCAAAGGACCAGCTTAAACCAGCAAAGGACCAGCATAAAACAGCAAAGGACCAGCTTAAACCAGCAAAGGACCAGCATAAACCAGCAAAGGACCAGCTTAAACCAGCAAAGGACCAGCATAAACCAGCAAAGGACCAGCTTAAACCAGCAAAGGACCAGCATAAACCAGCAAAGCACCAGCATAAACCAGCAAAGGACCATCTTAAACCAGCATCCCAGCGTCAAAACATACCAAACCAGCATATGCTGTTTTTTTTTCAACAGGGTATAACTAAGCCAACTTACAAAGTAAACACAATATCACGTTATTTAGCTGACTAACATATTTTTTTAACTAGCTAATTTTATGTGCAATCTGCATAATGCTAAACATACACTACATTCTATTCATATTTAGATTTTCAATTTTTGCCGTGAGATCACCGCCAAACTAACTAGTTAACCAACTTACTAAATGTATGATACCATTTCAACCAACTAATAATTCCCCCAACAAGTGAACTAAATAGGTCTGAATAAATCACTTGACTCTTTCACCCGTTTCAAGGTAGTCGTATCTCACATCTTGTCATAACAAGCGCTTTATAACATTGCTTAAATAATTGATAAAGTTTCATTTTATAGTCAGGCTTCCTCTTTGTCAGTGTCACAGCTGTACCGTTGCTTTTGGTCAATCTAGTTTACAGTATAAAACCTATGCAATGCATGCTAATGAAGACATTACAAAAAGTACCATGGTGGTCCATGATAGATAGATAGATGGTCACCTGGTTGAGCTGTAGCAAGTTCTATTTCTGAATTCTTTTATTGTTTATCATTATCTTTTTTCAGGATCTTAATCATCCCTCTGCCCTTTTTAAGGATTCAGATCAGCTAGCCAGTTTTGTTGTTGCCTCCATCTTGGTTTCGCCCTTCATGCGCTCCTTTATGTCTGTCAATACTCTCAGTAGCTCCAAATGAGAGACTGAAGAACAAAAAACCAAATGTCTTTCCAGCTTTTCATCCAAATGACAATCTGAGGGATTTTAAAATCGATTACTATTGAAAAACACCTGATCTGCCTGGATGAATGGGCCTAAATTACTCCTGAACTTGTGTGAGAAGCTGGTATTTAAAGCAGAAACGGTGTAATTTTGGTGCCTGTAGTGTCACCAAATGGAATTGCAAAAATAATAAAATTAGGGTCTCATTCACTAATATGTGTGTGTGAACGTTTTAACTGATAAATCATGATTAACTTTCATACCAAAATGTGTTCTGGAATTAAGGACCAACTGAAACCAGACGTGCAAAAACACGGCTTTCTAAACGTGTCAAGATTACATTTTATACAGATATTTAGCTGTCTTTTAGACATATTTTATGCATACTACGGTAAATGGGGAATGTGAAAGTGTTTTAACATGCAACCAAGTTTACTGGGATAGTGTGCATATTGTTGCCACAATCCAGAGTACATGAATAATAATTTGGCAATTTGTTCCATATGTGTTGATGTATAATGTATGTGGGGCTGTTTGTGCTGCTGCAGATGTGCATCAATGTTTTCTAAAGGCTGTATGCACCTGTGCGCATGCGCTGTGCGTTTAACGTAGTGTTGGTTTTGTTTGTTTTTCCATGCCAGGATAAATAAGCTCTGGAGGAACAGGTGTTTGAAATAATTCACCAAAATGAAGTCTCTCGTGAAGTCGGCTGATGATAGATATGCAAATAAAGCTCAGTAATGAACACACTCGATGAAACGGATTTAAGGTGTGCTCTGAATATAAATTGTCAAATTTTTTTTTGATTTATTTTGGCATTTTATGCCTTTTATTTAGATAGGACAGTAGGTCGACAGGAAGTGGGTGAGAGGGGGATCGGGAAAGGTCCACGCAGTGTTGCCAACTTAGCAATTTTGTTGCTAGATTTAGCAACTTTTCAGACTACCCTAGCAACTTTTTCTTCCAAAAGCACCTAGCAACAAATTTAGCTATTTTTACAAATTTATTTGGCAACATTTAGCAAATTTTGACAAGTGACTCAAACGATAAAAAAGGCACACATTTTCCATCTAAATTACACAAAAAGAGGAAACCAAAGGTGCCTAGCAGTACACAATTCACATGAATTAAGTTGGCTGCTATTAGCAATTGTTTAATTTAATAATAATAATTGAATAATTGTTCATTTATGATACACCTTGTTAGTAGCTTGTACTTGAGATTGTTGATCAGTTGATCAAGAAAAATATCTAGAAAAATGAAAAATGTAGTAATTTTCCTGGACATTATCCATAACCCGAAAACACAAAATACAATGCGTAATTTAAAATGTAGGTAAAAAAAACGTGTGAATAATAATTATGGAAACTTCCTTCATATTAATAGATTTTGCCCTATTTTTACAGACTTTTCTTAGAGTGTAGCGTACGAACTACTAATACACTGCTTAAATCTATAATTGTTCAGAATGAGTAGTTTTACTAGTTTACTAGCTAATAAAAATTAATAAACTTAAGTGTTAAATAATTCAATGTTGTATTTAAAATGAGTTATTTATATTTTAATATTATATTATGCATTTATATTATTTTATAAACACAGCTAAATTAACATATTAAAAAAAAAATTGCATCGTGATTACGCAATGACGTCACCGTGCAATGACATCGCGTCATTTAGCAACAAATTAATCTTCCTTTAGCAACTTCCCCTGAAAATGGTTTAGCAACACTGGGTCCACGAGCCGGGACTCGAACTCAGGACGCCCGAAGCGCAAAGGCGCTACATGTCATTTTGTTTTTGTCTCTGACTTTTAGTTTGATGTTTTATTTATGACTCATTGGCATTAAAGAGATAGTTCACCCAAAATGAAAATTCTGTCATTAATTACTCACCCTCGTGTCGTTCCAAACCCGTAAGACCTTCGTTCATCTTCGGAACACAAATTAAGATATTTTTGATGCACTCCGAGAGCTTTCTGACCCTCAAGGGTACTACCACGATCAAGGGTAAATTAGTCCATGTGACATCAGGGGTTCAACCGTAATTTCATGAAGCTACGAGAATACTTTTTGTGCGCAAAGAAGAAAACAAAAATAATGACTTGATTCAACAATTCGTCTCCTCCGCATCACCCTGGTGCCATTGTTGAATAAAGTCGTTATTTTTGTTCAGTCATGAATCATTCATTCAAATGATTCGTTCAAAATGCTGATCAGGGACAACAAGCGACTGGCTTTACGTGCAATTCGTTCAATCATTTACTCAATCGATTCATTCAGGAATGCAACTGATTCTGTTTTTCGCTTGGGAGATTGTTGGTGAGGTGAAGATTAAAGAAAAATAACTGACAATTTGACATTTCCACACGCACAATCTGCTGGTCTGAATATTAAAACAGCACTGTTTGTGAGATATTGTTTTTACTTTACCTTTGGATTGCTTTAAATTCTGCTGGCGAAATGCAGTGATTTCAACCCACTTCTGAGGAAATGTACCGTGAGAAATGTAGGATGAATTTTCCTCCAGATTTAACATTGCATAATTTTGTTACATTTGTGGCGTTTTCCTTTATAAAGCTGCTTATTTTGGAAATAACCTGTGAACGAGCATTGCTTAATTCATCACTTAATACTTTGCCCGCGAAAATTGCTCTAACGTGACGCGCCTTTAATGTTATCGGCAATTTGTCCCAACTTCTATGATGTCGAATGCCATGTCCGGTACTCAACTCAAAAGGGTCAGAGAAAAGTGTGTGCTCATATTCTTTCATTTTATGATTGGGGGAAATTCAGTTATCCAAATTCAGTGATCCGATTCATTTTTGAATCAAAGCCAGAGCAGCAAACTGTGCCAGGTGACTGTGACGGACTGCCGTTTTGCAAATCGTTTTGTGTCTTTGTAGTAGAATTGAAATGATTTGCAAAGCACTTTTGCATAGCTAAGCAGTTTCCCAATGTTTTTTGTGTTTGTAGGTAACCCTCCCTCTGGCCAGAGCAGAAAGAACATGAAGCAGCGCTTCCTCAAACTTCTGCCCTGCTGTCATGTTGACTCCACACCAACTGTCAGGCAAAGCAAGTGACCCACTGTCTGTTGCTTTCCTTTCCTCATGTTCTTTGTCTGTAACTAATTAGACATATCTCTAAAATGCATTTAGTATCGTTTGCAGTTTTCTGTGTAATATTTGTTTCTTTTCATCTGTTATATAGACAGTATAGAGGAGGATTTTGAGCTTGCCACTGTGTGCTGCAGGCCGGATAGTCTGGAAAAAATTATGGAACAGACCAAATTCTCTAAAACAGAGCTACAAATCCTCTATAGAAGTTTCAAAAATGTAAGAAACTTTTCCCTTAACGACTTTATAAATTCCGAGTTCTTGATGGACTCGACAATAAGTTTGTATAGTGATATACAATTTTTAACGTGTGTTTATGCTAGGGGTGTGCGATATTGACGAAAAATGATATCTCGATATTTTATGGGATTTTATCGTGTGTTATTGTGCTGGTACCTTAAGGACTGCCGAAGACAGCTGGCTCCTAATGTTTTTAATATTCTTGATATTCTGTGTGGTGGTCAGTTCATACTGATAGAAATTAATCTTTTGCAATAAGTTTTAAACTGATTTTTGCATTTTATGGGCATTTTTACCTTTACAAAGCCATTTTTTCTTAAAGTGTCCATTATCTTTTGAGTCAAATTCTTACATTTAATCAGGGAATTAGAATAATAAGACATTTGGGCTGTTACCAAGCAAATTAAATCAGCACAGAAGCTGCATCTGAAGTGGCATTTAGATGTATTTACACACATGTATTTTGTTTAATGCAAGACATGAATGCATTTAACCTGCAATTACAAATGCATAAATAATGTTTTGATATATTAAACATAAAACGTTGAATACTGATATTTGAAATGATTTAAAACATGAAAAAAATCAACAACAAAAAAAAGAAAAGAAAAGAAAGAAATCCGAAATGTGAAATTAAAACCGCCAGTAGGTGGCAGCAAATCAATGTTAATAAGCGAGTCATTGCGATTGAACCGAATCATTTAAACGGTTGATTCATTCAGGAACGAAACACCGTCATGTTGCTCAGAGACACAAAACAGCGCTGTGGCTGTATTCGGAATTATTTTTGTTGGCAAAATAGAGCAAAAAGAAGCAATATGGTGTCTAAAACGTAAGTCTCTTAATTAACTTATTGTTTATTGAATTCAATGTCACATTTGTAATCATGGTAATTTTTGGAGAAAAACGTCTGTAGGGATGTTTTGAATGATTTTTGCAAAATACTCGATAATGTCAAATCGCACCTCGTTAAAACAACAATTACGATATTATCGCAGACGATATATATCGCACACCCCTAGTTTATGCTTCTCGCCTACACTTTTTTTTTTCTGTACCTTTAAGACTTCTAAATGTAAATCACCTCTGTTGTGATTGGCTAGTCTCTCCACATGTGAACTAAGAAAGATTACTCATGTTTCGTGGGTTTGCTGACAGACTCTTTGCGAAAAATGCAACACAGTCACGTGATAGTTGCGTAACTATTTTTTCGAAACGATTTTTCGTGTTACATTTTTTGTACGACCAGCTTAGGTCCACACTATAATGCGTTTTCCAACAAATCACACTGTATGAATCTGTACGAAATTGCAATTTTGTAAAACATTCGCTTTCTCGTAAAATACGTTTTCTCGTGAAATCGGGTTGGGTTTTTCCGTGACGTGGCTAGGTTACGCTTACAAAGTTTTCTTCTTTACGTGTTGGATACATATTAAAGGGCTCTGTCCCATTTACAATCAGTTTCTCAAACCATTTCATTGTTATTAAATATATTAAATAATGAAATATTGTTCAATATATTTTTTGTTTATAATTATTTCTATGTGCTGTAGGAATGTCCCACTGGATTAGTAAATGAAGAGACTTTTAAGTTAATCTACTCTCACTTTTTTCCTCATGGAGGTGAGTGAAATAATTCATGAAGCTGATTAAATCAGTTTGTTCCAACCTTTCAATTAATTTAATTGAAAGATGTTAACGTTTAATTCGTTTTAAGATTCTAGCGCATATGCACATTTCCTGTTTGAGGCTTTTGACAGACACAAAAACGGAGCAGTAAGTTTTGAGGTCAGTTTGTTGTTTATTCATATACTTTATATGAATAAATATAATTCGTATACCATTTGCATATAGTGTATTTGCATATACCAAAGCATATACAATAATATGTCAAATGTGCATCTTAAAGTCAATGTATTTTGTGTTATATTAGCAATGATATTTTCACTGATATATGTCAGATTTGCGGTTATCATCATGTTGCATATTAAAACTGTACTGTCTTTTACACTAACTGGTCTCTGATTTCTCATTGGCTTCAGGATTTTGTGGTTGGCCTGTCAATCATCTTGCGTGGTACCGTCACTGAGAGACTGTGCTGGGCCTTTAGTTTTTATGATCTTAATAAAGATGGCTGCATCACTAAAGAGGTACGGTATCACAGATGTATAGACTATTGTCACACTAAACTGTGTATTTAAGGTTTATTCTGGTGCATAAACTGGTCATTTATGTGAATCCATTACTGCATTCAATTATTCTGTCTGTTTTAGGAGATGAATGATATTATGAAGTCTATTTATGATATGATGGGGAAGTATACGCATCCGTGTATGAAGGACAGCGCACCGAGAGAACATGTCGAAAGTTTCTTCCAGGTACCTTCAAGAGAGCTGACTTTTTACTGTCTCTGTCTCTTTCATCAGCATATTAGAGTGATTTCTGAAGATCGTGTGACTCTGAAGACTGGAGCAATGATGCTGAAAATTCAGCTGCGCATCACAGAAATAAATTACATTTTACAATATATTCAAATGGAAAAGAGTTGTTTTAAATCGTAAAAATATTTCATAATATTACTGTTTTTATTGTATTTTTGATCAACTAAATATGCAGCCTTGGTAAAGCAAAAGATGAATAATTCTAATTATTATTTCTTTTAAACTTCTAACGCCTGCCATGCTTCTACTAGGTCTCAGATTGTTCATTTATTGATCGTTTATCTGTTTGCACTCAGAAAATGGATCGCAATAATGATGGTGTCGTCACAATGGAGGAGTTTCTGGAATCGTGTCAAAAGGTATCAAAAGGACGAGACGAAAACTAATTATGATTTCTATATTTTTTATGCTTTTGGTATTCAATAAAAATACAAAAAAAAATTTTAGAATGGGAGTGCGATTACTCATTATAAAGACACATAAGAACTAAGGTGTATCCAGGGTCCAAAATTAACTCTCCAAACATAAGTAAAATTAATTAGGAGTGATGTCTACATTAAAGGAATAGTTAACCAAAAATGAAAAATTGAAAAATGAAAATGTACCCTCAGGCCATCCGAGATTAGGATGAGTTTGTTTCTTCATCAGATTTGGAGAAATGTAGCATTACATCACTTGCTCACCAATGGATGTGGATGGGTGCCATCAGAATGAGAGTCCAAACAGCTGATAAAAACATCACAATAATACACAAGTAATCCACACCACTCCAGTCCATCAGTTAATGTCTTGAGAAGTGAAAAGCTAAATGTTTCACCAATGGATGTGGATGGGTGCCGTCAGAATGAGTGTCCAAACGACAAACTGTCGCTTCTGGCTAAAATACAAGTCCGTGTTTCATAATAAAGTTTCCTCCAATGAAAAAGTCATACTGTCAGTATCAGGAGATATGCACAGATCAAGAACTGTTTACAAGCAAGAACAGCCCAAAGCATGCTCTAAACAAACACTGTGGTGTTTTTATCAGCTGTTATTCTGACGGCACCCATTCACTGCAGAGCATCCTTTGGTGAGACACTGATGCAATGCTACATTTCTCCAAACCTGATGAAGAAACAAACTCATCTACATGATTAAATGAGTAAATGTTTAGCAGATTTCCATTTTAGTATGAACTGTTCCTTTAATATGCTCCTTGTTGTGTTTTACCAACTGTTTTTGTTCAGGATGAGGCCATCATGGAGTCCATGCAGATGTTGGATCACGTAATTTAGCTCTGCATGAGGATCTCTGGAAAATGTTCGAGAACAGCAACAGTGTTTGATCTGTTGTGGCGTCTGCCTGATGACGTCCTCCATCTCGCACCTACAAAAAAGCCAGACAGTGAACACCTGAACAGGTGCAAAGTGAGCATGCCATATTATTCTACACCCTGAGGATGAAATTATGTTTCTGAAGATCAGCTGTTGTATGCCACTGTCTTTGCATTGTTTTTCTTCGTTTAATATCATGTGAAGAGATATTTTAAGCCAGTTCTACAAAAATGGCTCTTACAATATATAAGTGCACTAACACCTTATATCACTGTTATGTTTCCCACTGAAAGGAATGTGTGAAAATCCTATAAATACAATCTACAAGCATTATTCATGTCAGATGTAATTTATTTAGATTATGTTGTAACCCACTACTTTAAAATATATGTATATGCACAACAATTTAGCTGATAAAAACATCACAATAATCCACAAGTAATCCACACTACTCCAGTCCATCAGTTAATGCCCTGAGAAGTGAAAAGCTAAATGTTTCACCAATGGATGTGGATGGGTGCCGTCAGAATGAGAGTCCAAACAGCTGATAAAAACATCACAATAATCCACAAGTAATCCACAGCACTCCAGTCCATCAGTTAATGCCTTGAGAAGTGAAAAGCTAAATGTTTCACCAATGGATGTGGATGGGTGCCGTCAGAATGAGAGTCCAAACAGCTGATAAAAACATCACAATAATCCACAAGTAATCCACACCACTCCAGTCCATCAGTTAATGCCTTGAGAAGTGAAAAGCTAAATGTTTCACCAATGGATGTGGATGGGTACCGTCAGAATGAGAGTCCAAACAGCTGATAAAAACATCACATTAACACACAACAATTTACAATCAGTGTCACTGATTGGCGGAATCTGACGTAACGAACTCTGCAAACGTGGGATCGTTTTTGGTAGATTCGCACTAATGATGTTTTACATTCTCCCTGATAAATACATTTATATATTTATATTTATTTATCCTTTTCTTTTTTTATTGATTTCAGTTCATGTAGTATATTTCTGATAAGACCTTTGAACACAAACAGTGCATTGGACTACTTTTAAAACAGCATTTTTGCAGCATATTTAAAACAGTAGTATATATACCATGACTACCATAACATTTTGAGTAGATGATGCATATTCCATGTGGATTTTCCATGTGTTTGCTAAGATGTTTAAACTTGGTCAAACTTTTCAGTTTGATTTTATTCATTGTTGTTTTATGTTAACAAATAAACTCGTGACTGCTATGCACAAAAGTGTCGATTGCCTTTCTATAAATGTTCAAAAACGCAAAATCACAATGCTTATACTTCACACCTGACTTTAATTCAATCTGTAGACTTTAAATATACATTTAGAGAGATGTATGCCTCATATAAAGTAGTACATTCACATTGATCATAGATTAATATTTATTTGGCCATTACGGTTATTTTCTAAATATAGACAACATTCAGTGTTAACACTTTAGCAACAGTGAAACTAAAATAAATGCTAATGTGTAAATGTAAAATAATATTACACATTTAAAGGGGCGCTTTTTTAATATAATCATCAACATCTGATCTGTGTATCTCTGAAACATTTGAATAGACCAATCAGGACTCGGAAAACCCGCCTGGCTCCATAGCCCCGCCCACTCCCCCTTCACTGTCCAATCCTGATTAAGCAGCGGTTGACGCCTCAGCAGCGGCGGATTCAAACGGAAAATGAAAGATGGCCGCGGAGAAAGACACCGATGTCAATAAACGAGACAGAAGGTAACGAATTTGTATTTACAAAAATGTTAGTCAAACAGGTATAGTCTGAAAATACAGTGAAGTATCTACACTTTTGAATAACTGCGAAGACGTTGTTGGGTGGAAGCAGCGAGGTAGAAACGTCGTGGTAGCTTTGAATGGGCATAAACGCGCTGTAAGTTACCATAGTAATACTGGGCACTCTTTAGAGAAATCCTTGGTGAAATCAATGTGTGAATCTTTCAGAGCATGGTAAATAGCAGAGTACTAGCTGTGCTTCAGTGCCACCAAAATAAGAGTGAAACCAGGTGACAGCTGTGTTCTGAAAGCTTCTTGCCTTGGTATTACCGATTATCGGATTGTTTCATTCTTTGATGTTTTGACATTTTCAATATACTTTATAATACATAATCATTTCTGCTCTGTACTTGCTCAGAAGGGATTTTACAGCAGTTTTAAGCACGCTTTTCTTCATTCAAGGCTTCCATCACTGTCTTTGTTGGATAAAATGACCATTTGTGTGTTCATTTACAGGTTTTGGCCTTTAGAAGAACAGGAAAAATCGGTTTTAAACACATGCCAGGTTATTAGAAATGTAGTATACTAGTATCTAGTATACCATTTTATATATTATTTATTTCTGCATGCATTTTATTGTACATTTATTTATTTATTTTAATTTCAGCGTTTCCTTGAATAATTTCATTATAGATTTAACCTTTTCTGCCAAATCCACGTAGAATTGCGCTGAAAACGAAGCAAATTATTAATAATATTATCTGGGAAATGTTTATTTTGTATTAAGTTGAGAGCTGGCTATATTAAATGAGCATGCAAAAATATCCTACACTGTAAAAAATAAGTGTGATTTTAACTGTAAAATTTTGTAAAAACGCTACGGAAAAAACTGTTAATAGGTTAACAGTAAGTTCCCGTGCTATATACAGGGAAAAACTGTAAAATATCTAACCAGGTATTTCATGTAATTTTACAGTAAAATGCTGTTAATTTTAAAAGTATCAGTTTTTAGAAGTAAAAATAACAAATCGATGTATAATTTACAGTCAAAAACTGATATTCCCAGAATTCCCTGCGTGACACTCCACATTTGAAAGTATTTTGTTTAAATAATCATGTTTTTGTTAATAGTTTTTGTTAGTTATGTATATTTGGGCTTTATGTTACATCTTCTGTTGTTTAATGAAAGTTTAATGCATTATTTAAGTATCATGTGTGTTACCATGATGGTGTTTTGTGTTTGCATGAATGACTCTGTGCGCCTTCTATATATTAGTATATACTTCTGCTTGTGGCGAAGCTACTTGTGATGAGCTTTAATTCTTCATGTGGCTTTCTCTTTTACCACCTGCATTATTATGGTGGTTGTCAGTTAAAGGTACAAAACCGATTTTAATAGCAGTGTGCATTGTTGAATTTACTGGTTTACATTCAAATTTTCATGTTTGTAAATTACAGTTTTATACTGTTTATTCTGGCAACCACAGCTGCCAAAATTATTTTGTAAAAACTACAGATTTTTTTTTACAGTGTAATATTTCGTGTATATAATCTAGTAAGTAATCGGATTGTTTCGTTCAAGGCTTCCATAACTGTCTTTGCTGGATAAAATGACAATAAATGCATACATTTACAGTTTATGGCCTTCAAAAGAAAAGGAAAAATCTACACGCAAATGTAGTATTTGTATCATATGGTATAAAAATGTATACCATTTTACATAAATGTAAAATGTAATGTTAGACCTGCACTCAATTCATTTACTAACTGCTTGTTTTCTTTAAAAAAAGAACTAACACTAGCTTCTCTAAACTTTTTTGTATCCTATCTATTTGTTTTCTTGTTATTTATTATACAATTAACAAAAGCAAAAAAAGACCTCTAACACTAGCTTGCTCTATTCTTTTTCTATCTGTTTTCTTTTTATTTAAATAAAAAAAACTGAGACTTGTTATAGCACTTGCGTATCATTGCTCTTTTGTTGATTTTGATTGCTTCCATTGTCCTCATTTGTAAGTCGCTTTGGATGAAAGCTTCTGCTAATGTTTCGGTTTGGTGTCATGTGGTGTAACCATCAAGTAAAAAGTAAAAATAAATAACTTTTTTTTTAACTTTGAAAATGTTTTTCACAAATATCTTGAATTAGATCATTAATTAATAAATATTATGTTTTTGAGTCGCACCGCATGACATTTTAAGCCTGAACTAACCTTGGCTTAGTTTATTTGAATTATTGGATATTATAAGAGATTTATTGCCCTTGATTCACACATTTCACCACATGACAAGTTATATTAATCGAAGATTTTAATGGAAAGTGAAGCAGTTTTGTTGAAATATATATTTGTTAATAAAAGAAAAGATAATGCAAAATTACTTCATGTTTTTTGTTTTTTCAAGAATTTAATTATTTTAATAATTTTTCTGTACTGTGATGAAAGTACAGTTTACTTTATGCCCCTCAAAAAATATAAAAGTTCATTTTTATTCAGAAAATGAAAAAGTTCAGATTTATTTAAGTCAAGGTGTGTTAAAATGACATGTTTATTTGAATGATTTGATATAGGGCTGCACAATTAATCGAATTTCTAATCGTGATTACAATTATGGATGCCACAATTACGTAATCGTTCAAAGCGGAAATTAATCGTTCAAAGTCCACTTTTGTTATTCTGCACGCTTAAGATGTTTTTTTCTTTCTACATGTTATCTTAAGGGTTTTTCCATTGTTTTAGTTTTAGTATAGCATTATAATACCATTCATATTTTAACTTTTTTTTATAATTTAAAGAAGAAACCAATCCCATGTATAGTTGACATTTGATGCTTAATACTATAGAAAAGCACTAAAGGTTTTTCAGTTAGAGTGTTTTCAGCTTGTTTATTTTCATATAAAAATACGGCCTGCAGTTGCATCAAACAATGGTATAAACCTCATTCAAAGTAAATTGTGATAATCGTAATTAATAATCGCAATTACAATTTCAAGGGAATAATCGACAATTATGATTTTTGTCATAATCGTGCAGCCCTAATTTGATGGGTAGATAAACAATAAAAACGGCATGATGCCATGATATCTGTGTGTTTGTAGGGGCACGGTGTGCAATGTGGTGATCAGTCAGGAGTCAGAAACGCCCATCATCTTCAACCCTGACTTCTTCGTGGAGAAGCTGCGTCACGAGCAGCCCGAGGCCTTCACCGAGCTGGTGCTGAGTAACATCACGCGACTCATCGACCTCCCAGGAGCCGAATTCTCACAGCTACTAGACGAGGAGCCCAAGACGCCCAACGCCACTGCAGCCGGAGGCTTCTTCCGCTCGTTCAACTTCCTCAAACGCAAAGGTCAGAAGGTTTTTTTTTAATTGTATCCATTTTCCATTGACTAGCTATGTATTCTGTTTCTGTTTCATCCTGCAGTGGGCGTTAATTCTTCCTCATGCTTCCTACAAATTTACCACCAGTCTGTTGTCGATATGCCTTTGAGCTTCTTGTGCAGGCACCGGTGATTCTTCTGTGGGAAGATTTCAGACGCTATTGACAAAAACTATTGAATAACCTTCAGTGTGAGAATTACATCGTCTGTTTTGGGAAGTTCTCGGAAGTTAAGCGATTGCTGTTCGAGTTAGTTTCCAGCCGTAGGGTTTTGCTATCGACTGGCCGGCTCTAGATTCATTGCGGTCAACAGTAACGGGTGAAAACTGAGGCAAAACAAGTCAGGACCTGATTGGTTTCTTTGTGTGACTAACAGTATTTGGGTCCCAATGAAATGAAGGCACTGATATAGAATGAATTCAGTTGTGAATATAAAATAAATTCAGTTTAATAAAAATACATTTTACAGAAGATTACTATTTCAAAGAAAGGCTGTCCTTTTGAACTCTCTGTAGTGTTCATCAAAGAATCATGAAAGAAAAATATATCAGGATTCCCACAAAAATATGGAGCAGCACAAATGTTTCCAACATTGATGATAAGAATAATATCAGAAATGTTTCTTGAGCATCAAATCAGCATATTATTATGATTTCTGAAGGATCATGTGACACTGAAGACTGGAGCAATGCTGAAAATACAGCTTTGATCACAGAAATAAATTACATTTTAAAATATATTCACATAGAAAACAGTTATTTTACATTTTAATAATATTTCACAATTTTTACTGTATTTTTTATAAAATTAATGAAGCCTTGGTGAGCAGAAGAGACACCCTTTAAAAACATAAAATAAACCTTACGCACCCCAAACTTTTGAATAGTAGTGTAAAAACGATGTGACAAATGCCTTATCATATAAAAATAGTATTTTTGCATGAATATTTTTCATAATAGACTTTTATATACAATAAGTATATATAAAACAAGTTGTTTTATGTTGTCTGCTACGTTTTACTTCAAGGTATATTTAACTTTGTTATTTTAAAGACATATTTCAAGTTGCAATTTACAAAATGTATTTATTGCCATATTTAATGGTTTATTTAATAATTTCATTGTTTAATTTATTCCACCAAATCCTTCTGTAATTGTAATGAACTCAGATTAAACTGACAGTGAATTCAAATGTATTATTTGCAAATATTTATGAAAACTGTATTTATTATAAACTAAGGCTGTCAATGAAACATAGTCTTTAGAAAGCTAAGAGTAATTTAGTTAAAAAATAAATTCACACACTATTATTATCGAAAAAATGTGTTTAATTCTTAACTGGTTTACGTGTTTTGTTTTCCAGACAAATGTGTTGTGTTCGGCATGCCTCTCACGGAGGAAGGAATAGCCCAGATATATCAACTCATTGTGTACCTCAGCAAAAGTGAGTTTTTATTTAGATTTTTTTTATTGCAGGTTTTGATATTGGCAGGGTTTTCACAAATCCAAAACACCCATACAAGTTACAAATACATACAAATTCAACAAGACAAATAAACAAATGATATGGATATGAACGTAAACTATTATTCACAAAAAAAGAGAAATAAATAAAACCAGAAACAAAAAAACAGTATAACCGTGAACATACAATACAATAGGGTAGCCTTTCAACCTTTCCATGCTAAATTCTGGATTCCTAACTTTAGTAAATGTGTTTCTTCCATACCAAGATAAGTGAGAAAAGGGTACCATATCTTATAGAAACTGAAAGGTTTGTCCTTTAATGCGGTAGAAAAGGCTTTGTAGGGAATAAGACCTTTAGCTGTGTTTATACACTGAGCAATTGAGGGGCTTTGAACTGTTATCCAACATACAAGTATGCATTTGTGAGCACAGTATAACAGAATTTGGAGAAGGTGAATTTGAAGATATATAACCTATTGACTCCTACTGACTGTAATTAAATACAGAGGCCCGCAAAAGTATTTAGACACTTGGGGCCAGATTTACTAAACAGGGCAAATTAGCGCGAGAGTGTAGTTCCAAAACAGAGTTGATGGGCGTGGACATTTCTGCTGGTGATTTACTGACAACACGCAAATTTAAATAAAAATACAGACGCAACATCTCATTTCCATAATGACCAACGCAGTCTAGCAAGCACGGTACAAATTAGCATAAGCATGTGTTCGGATTCGGATAATGTGTTCTTCTGGCATTCCAAATAAATGAATACGTGTGGAAAAAATCCACAGAGCAACAATAATTGCAGCCATTTCAAGTGCAAAATAGCTTTTTTGGGGCTATAAATAATGCTGCAAATACCAGTAATTTGACGAGCGCAAATGTTAGTAAAACGCGTTGCGTGATTCATTTGAATACTCTCCTCCCATAAATTTTGCATCTGAAAGGGAAACTCCTAGAAATGCATATTCCATAAGTTCAGGCGTACGCCTTTTCAGCGCTAATTCTTCACTGCGTGTCTTTAGTAAATCCTGACTATGTACTATTACCTATACCTGACTATTTTAACACCAAAAGACAGTTTGCGAGTCAGTGCTGATAGCTTAGTGGGCAGTGTGGTGACATATAACTGCATTGCGTTACGGGCGTCCCGAGTTCGAATCCCGGCTCAAGGACTTTTCTCGATTCTGCCCCCTCTTTCTCTCCCTCTTTGCTTCTTGTCTGCTCTCTACTGTCTATCATAAACACCAAAAATAAATATATTTAAAAAAAAAAGACTGTTTGCACTGGCGCAAGCTGTTAGTAAATCTGGCCCTTGAAGTGCAGTCATGTTAACAAAATGGTGCAATTTTACAGGCAAAAAAGGTTCATTAAACTAAGCACAGCTCACATTGAAAGTCACATAAAAAGTCACAACATTGCAAATTCACACCAGATTTTCCATAAATAAAAGTGCTCTATAAAACAAAATTTGTATTATTATTACTACTATATTCACATTTTTATATTTATTCTTAAATACTTTATTTTTATTTTTTTTATAATGAAATGGTTTTGTTACAATAGTCGATTCTTAGTTTAAAGGGTTAGTTCACCCAAAAATGTCTGTCAGATTTCATCAAAAATATCTTAATTTGTGTCCCGAAGATGAATGAAGGTCTTACGGGTTTGGAACGACACGAGGGTGAGTAATTAATGACAAGAGTTTTCATTTTTGGGTGAATTAACCATTTAATATCTTTATTTAGTAATAATAATAATCTTTATAATAATTATCTTGACTTATATTGATATATAATCACAATATTTTAAGCCAAATTTTGCAGCCCTACAGATGAACACAATAAACCTGATGTTTTTTTTTTTTTTAGTTTCTTTTTTTTAAAGTCTTTTCATTTTTTCAAATGTTTTGCTTACAAAATTTAGCTGAACAGATGTAGCTGCACCTTTAAACAACCATTATAAACTTCAATACTTTTTCTGTTTTAAAAATAATAACAATGATTTATGCAAAGTAAACTATGAAGAGATAGCTTGACTGATTGTTTTCCTGTTTTTAAACAACAGACCCTTGAAGTGATTTTTTTTTTTATGGTAAAAATTCTATTACCATACATTTTTGCTATAATTTTGGGATTATTTAAAAAATAATGTATTTCATTCCATTACTATTAACAGTATGATAATATGCAACACATTTTTTGCTATATTTAGGTGGGGGAAAAAAACATATATATATATATATGTGTGTATCATACCATTATTATTATTATTATTATTAACAGTATGATAATACACTACATACATTTTTGTTATAATTAGTGAGATTTCATATTATTTATTATAATTATTATTTATGTGTGTGATTTATTTAAAAACAAAATCATGCTTGTTACTGTCGTTGTTTTTGACATTATTGTGATAAATATTATTCTTAATATCAACTCAAATATCGAATTTCCTGACTGCCTGGATTTCTATTAAAATGACTGGATTTTGCCAAACTGAATGTGACCGTGCCTTTTGTAACATCCACTGTAAAATGTTTGTGTAATGAATAACAAAGTAAAGAGTGAAGAGCTGGTTGCTGTCCTGCAGATCTGCATGTGGAGGGTCTGTTTCGGGTTCCTGGGAACAGCCTGAGACAGCAGACGCTGAGAGAGCAGCTCAACAGCGGCGCAGACATCGACTTCTCCTCCGGTGACTTCCATCCCAACGATGTGGCCACGCTCCTCAAGAGCTTCCTGGGGGAGCTGCCCGAGCCCCTGCTGACCCAGCGGCACCTGCACGCTCACCTGAAGATCACAGGTCCGGCAGAGCAAGTTTTCATTTAGTCTTTTGACTAAAATGCCATTTAGTTTTAGTCATCTGATTTGTTTTAGTCGACTAAATCTACAGCAGTTAATTATTATTAGTAGGTTTATTTACAGTGTAATGCAGAAAAATGTTATTAAGCGTTTCTCTAAAACGACCAAACTTATTGTATAGGTTTGAAAGTAAGGTTTTATCACGATAGCCACAGATTTAACTGCTGTGACACGCAACTTTTATATTAAAAATAAATGAAACCACTTCTCATAAAGAAACAAGAACATGGTCTTCTTTTTAATGAAATACAAATAGGCTAATTATGCATTCTTTATAACAACTTTTTCTACCACTTTCTTCATTCTTTCTTTCAAGCAGGCATATTTATTTACATAAATTTAGATTAATCTTTATTAGGGCTACTAGTGATTCCGGCAAGAGCAGTGAGTGATTTTCTTGTATCGTTATACTGGATCCGTGCAGTCGGATTTAAAGGGACAGCAGCCTATAAATACATGCTGCTGAATATGTCACTAATGTTAATCAAACAACAAAACAGCTATAACAAAGATTAATCTAAATTTAATTCATACAGTGAACACAATGCAGTGTTATTTTACACTTAATTATTACATTTCTGTACCTGAATACTACTGTTTATTTGATCTATGCTGTTAAATTGTGTATTTGTTCTTTCTTTCCCCCTTTTTCTTTCTTTTTTTTTTACCGACTGTTCACTTGCCTTTAATCATGTTTGAACTTTCTCAGACTATAGTTTTTGCTGTGGCGTATGAAGAAGTACTTAAAGTGTATGGAAGGCAAAGTCACAATGATATAAAACAAAATTTGTCATTCACATTGATGTTAAAATGACATTTTCTGATTTGTGACTTTACTTTTTATGTACTGCTAAAACACTGCTGGTCACTTTCAGAAGTTGTAGTGATTCTTTCTTTTCCAAGAATGAATGTGAAACAAATTGGTTCTATCATTTTAATTGTTAAATATTTTAAAATATCATTTAAATGGATTTTTCACACTTTAAGCAATATCGTATCGCATATCGAATATCGCATTTTTTAACAAGGTATCACGTATCGCATTTTTTTTCAATATCGCACAGCCCTAATTTTCATCATAGTTTTTGTCATTCAAAATCTCATTTTCAAAAATGATGACAAATTATTGGTCAACGAAATGAACACTGCTCGTAATCACTGTCCGTCTGCGTGTGCGCAGAGCTGAGCCTGTTTGACGATCACGGCAACAAGACGAGTCTGCCGGATAAGGAGCGTCAGATCGAGGCGCTGCAGCTGCTGCTGATGCTGCTGCCCACCGCTAGCCGAACCCTGCTGAAGCTGCTGCTGGACCTGCTCTACCACACCGCCAAACAGCAGGACAAGAACAAGATGTCCGCGCACAACCTCGCGCTCATGTTCGCTCCGCACGTCATCTGGCCCAAGAACGTACGCCGCTGCTTTCTTTTCACGTTGTTTTTGTGTCTTTCAGATAATAGGATTGTTTTTTACTAATCGGTTTTGTTTTTAGATTTTCGGTTTTCATTGTAGTTTTAGTATTTCTGCGCGATTTTGTCTTTGTTTCACTTTTACTCATTTTTATTTCAGTTTTAGTTATATACATCAAGTTAAGCTAAATAGGGATGCACTGGAATTAAAATTCTTGTCCGAAACCGAACAAAATGAAACACTGGGCCGAATACAGAACACGGTTTTTCGCGTTTTTTCCCCATGTATTTTGCCCATTTTTTTCACCATTGCATAAAATGTGCTTTTTACTGTTTTGTCTTGCTTTTCAAAGAAAAAATCCATTACAAAACAAAAATTCAAAAATATTTACTTAACACTGAACATTTTTAACATTCTAGCAGACACTATACCAACAAAGCACAATTTAACTTAAAATTAATAAGTTAGTAATATAATATTTTTGGCCATCAGACCCCCTTCTTGAATCAGGCATGTTTTTTTTTTTTACTGTACAAATAAATGCAGCCTTGCTGAGAAGAGACTTCTTTTAAAACATTAGAAAATATTACAGATCCTAATTTGAACACTATTTGTGAATGTTATAATAAATGTAGCTATTTCAATTACTATTATCTTCTTTTTTTATTTTATTGAAAAAATTCATAAAAATGTGACTGACGAGCAACACTGTTTCAGCGCAGATTTTCCTCGCGCTTTGGACTTTGAACCCTGACTATAAGCAGATAGCGCTCAGAATACATGTTACATAACGTTCTGTAATCGTTTGAGGCCATTTCATGATTTCAATCATCATACAGTAACCAGCAACAATCACCCTTCCTCTTCTCATCAGAGACATGAGATGCAGCGCTAAACGGTCTCTCGCTGTCAGTGCTTGTGATGATTTTTACGTCTTTCTCCGACAGTTTTAAATGCCGACATGTTTGCTGCATTAGTGCCTGCCTCTATTTGATCGCGTCACGTTATTGTTCGGTACAATTTATTCGGTCTTTTCGCTTATTCTAATAATTATTATTAATTTCGGTTGCCGAAGATTCGGTGCATCCCTAAAGCTAAATGACAATACAAAATGTAGCTGAACTAACTTTTAACTAGCTGAAATAAAAGCTAATTTAGGTACATTTCCAGTAATGGAAATCATGTTTTTTATGGTTTTAGTTTTAGTTAGTTGTAATACCTCTGGTTCAGGCATCATTTGTCTCGTGTGATGTGCTGCTTTCTTCAGATGAATGCCAGTGACCTTCAGGAGAACCTGAAGAAACTGAACAGCAGCATGGCGTTTCTCATCAAACACTCCCAGAAGATCTTTCGGGTACTTTTCCCACCACACCTTCTACAAATGCAGCTTTTTTATTTTGCATTTATTTTCACATAACTGATGGGATGGAAAATAACATCATAGTAACATGTCACCGCGTTCTTTTAGTAGCATATATATAAGCTTTTATAGTATTTATTAATATTTTAAATTAGCCTTCATTTCTATATTTTCATTTTTCTATATATATATATATATATATGCACAAAAATATTTAACAATTTCATATATCTTTATTATTTTTTACATTTATTTCATTTCAGTAATGTTAGTAGATCAACTTAAAAAAAAATTCAGATAGTTGCCAAGGAAATTTCTCTCTCTCTCTCTCTCTCTCTCTCTCTCTCTCTCTCTCTCTATATATATATTAATATTTGGTTATAATTAAAATTATAAAAAGTAATTTATTATTATTTCAGCTTTAGTTTTAGTAATTTTAGTACTTAAACATTTTTTCAATTACTTCCCAAGAAAACATTTCTAGTTGTATGTGCTTTTGTCATTTTTGTAATATTTCTGTTTAGCTTTATTTTTATTCCAGCTTTAGGTTTAGTAATTGTAGTACTTCAACTTCAATGCTATTTATTTCAGTTACTTGCCAAAGAAACATTTCTAGCATTGCTTTTTGTAATTTTTTTGAGTTAAAAAAAATCTGTTTAACTTGAATTTATTTTTATTTCAGCTTTAGTTTGAGTCATTTTAGTATGTGCTTTAGTCTTTTTGTATAAGTTGTTTTATTTGTATTTAGCTTTGTTTTTATTTCAGCAGTATTTTATTTGAGTAGTTTTAGTTCTTCAACTTAAACATATTTCAGTTATTTTCCAAGGACACATTTCTAATTTCCATTGTCATTTCAGGTTGAATTTTTATTTATTTATTTCAGGCAACAGAAGTGATTTGTAATAGTTTTAGTTAGCAATAGCAGCACAAGTGACATCTGTTTTCTCTCTTGCGAAGGCGCCGGCGTATCTGAGGGAACATGCCAGACTTCAGTTCGCGAACACCAGACTGATCCACTCCAAGGTTTGTGGCGTCTGTGCTCATTCTTCACGGATGGGCTTGTTCTTGAGCGTGCTGATGCTCTTGTGTGTGCTGTCAGGATGATCTGGAGCTGCTGTCGGTCGGAGGTTCTCCGTTCGCGTCGGCATGTAAGAGGAGCGCAGCGCCAGTGGACAGTCACACAGAAGAGGCGCTCAGAGAGCTCTGTCGACACGTCACCGATCACATGCCAAACTCTGCCAAGAAGAAAAAACTCATCCGACAGGTGACCGCACATTGCGTGCCGCTTCATGAGTTCAGTCGGTGTAAACGTAAATCCTGTTATTGTTAGTGTTAATAGCAGCAGACCATTGATGTTGTTTTCCTACATTTTCACCAATAGTTTAATTTAAATAAAATAAAAATCTGTTTATTATTATTATCATCATTATTTTTTTTTTTACATATAATATATTAGTGTTATTTTTACAATTTTGTTAGCTTTAATTTTCCCTATAGTTATTTTGTCATTATTGAAAACAAAAAAAATCAAAAATCATGCATCCTTTTCTTACTATTAATGACACTACTGCGATGAGTATTATTATAATCATAACCATATCATAACTTTTTTATTATATTAACTTATGACATTTTTACAAGCATTTTGTTTTTAACACAACAAAATAAATTGTGTGTATTATTATTGTTATATTATATATAAGCCCTTTAGTTGGCTTTTTCTTATTTGTGTTTTTCAGCAATAGTGTGCACCCTTCATTTACAGAGAAAAGAAGGTCTAGAAAAAATCTGTAGATGGAAAAATCTCCATACAAGTTCTGTGTGCATTTTTCTTTTTTTCTACTTTGCACTTTTTGTTTAAAAAATGTTTATTTATTTATTCAGGTTTTTTTAAGGTATCTAATATTTTGATACTTAATTTCCATGATCTAAATATTCTTAAAAATTAAAAGTTTGTTGTCATTTGGAAGTGTATAGGCCTTTCTGCATTATTATGCTGTTACATTATGATTATATATTCAGTGGCATAAAATGGTCTTTAAAATGACAATAATATCGCTTATCGCAATTATTTCTGGGGAAATATATCGCACAACAAAAAGGTGTTATCGTGACAGGCCTATGTACAGTATATATATATATATATATATATATATTATTAATATAGAATTATTAGTAGTATTATTGACACTACAATAATACACTACATGCTATTTTAGCTGTAATTAGAGTGATTATTCATAACTTGCTTTTGAGACTATTGCAATATGCTTTATTAACATAATAATATGATACTAAAGGCAGCAGATCTCTTTTTTTTTTTAAATGTTTACAGCGTTTTTGCTATTTATTTTGTGATTCATTTAAAACAAATTGTATTTAGAAAGTGGCACTTTCATTCAGTTATTCTCGCATCTGTTTTTTGCAGTAATTCTTGTGTGGTTGTTGATGTTTTCAGCTCGGCAAGCAGTCGAGTCCCAGCACTCCTGTGAGCGAGAGCACGACTCCGACCAGTAAAAAACACACGCGCTCGCGCTCCTTCGGCGGACTCATCAAGGTCAGATCTCTCTATCTCTGCTTTAATCAAACCACACCCACGACGTTCACAGAAGTTATTAAAGGCATCTCTCCGAGTGCAGCTGTGGGTCCTTTAGTTCAGTCGAACAGTTCACCCAGCTAACAACTTTTGGTTCCCAGAACGTTCCCTTTTGGTTAGCCAGGAAAGTTTTCTTAACGTAAATAGAACGTTCTCGGAACGTTCTCCTAGCCTAAAGGGAATGTTCTGTTTACGTTCTCTGAAGGTTCCCAGAATGTTCTCCTCAGGGTTCGTACGGTCATGAAAAACCTGGAAAAGTCATGGAATTTTAAAACACCAATTTCCAGGCCTGGAAAAGTTTTGGAAAAATAAATAAACCCAGAAAGTTTTGGAAAAGTCATTGAAATCTATTTCACAAAACTCTGTATAATAGAATTGTGTTTAATCAGGTCCTGAATTTCGGTGCGGGATTGCGCATAGGCTATATCGCATAGTTTTACTCATTCCCGCAGCTTTTGACTTTAAAATGATAGATATTCACACATTTATTCAATGGCTTTATAGCATGTAGGTTTGATGAGTAAATAATCAAACCGTATTATTTATTTGCCCGTCTTTTTAAGCCATTCAGTACTCGCGCTCTCCAGAGGCGGTGTGCAGTCACATCCAAAGTGTTTGTAGCCATTAAAATAGTTCAGTTTCGTTTTTAATGGCAAAAGTGGTTATATATATATTTTCGTTTCTTTATTACGTTAATTTAGAAATATGTTTGGAAAATGTTTTTTTGTTTGTTAAATTCAAGTTTGTTTGTTTTTTTTAAGTAACGGCCAGTGGCAGACAGTGAATTAATCATAGCCTATGTTTGATCAATTTAGCCTTCTCAAATCATCACCACTTGACTAAAATAAAATCTATAGGCCTATATAAAATGCTTGAAAAAACAATGTTAGCTTAAATGGTTAACTAGACGAATGTGTGCTATTAGGAGCGTATCCAATCGTTTGTGCAGAGAAGCTAAAGCGCGCCTTGCAGGACATGGAGTCGCCAGTACGATCACTTGCATTTTCTTATAACAGTGGAAACAACCAGTCATTTTTGCTCATAAAGGTAAGAGTAATACATCATTCGGGACTGTTAAGGGTCTACTTTTATTTGTGTGCACTCACAATATCAGCATACGTTGTGCTTTTTTAGAAAACAAACAGGATACGCTTTCTGCTGTCTCGGTCTTGAGCAGGAGCGCTTCACAAAAATGAACACCTGATTCAGATCATCATGTTAAAGCGCAGCTTTGCGTGCGCTTTAACATGGAACTCTTCCAGCACTCGCTGCTGCTAGACACTAAACACCGTCCGAACCACTCGTGACAGTCGCGGTAGCACGGTCCGATATACCGCTGCTGTACGTCAGTAATCATCCAGTGCTCCCGTGTCCCGTAGAGTATAAGAGCCATAGACGGACGGATATGGACCTCAATAATCAGTACTAAACCTTGTCTTGTTTCAAACTATTTTTAATTATTAAGTATAATCCGAGCACATTTAAACATCATAAGGAGCATTAAATGAGATTGAATAATCCGTTAATATGTAAGATCTCTTTATTATAACTACCATGTACCATATAATAACCCACATATTACGTTTCTTAAGCACCAAATAACAATGACTTCAACAAAATATCTGACAAAATAATATTGACTCTAACTAGGATAACGTTACATTCATTTCTTACCACTGAATTAATTGATGTTCTGTCTTTTGGTCAGCAAACAAAAACTTCTCAGTTAATATCATGTTCTCCTCAATTAGACGGGTCACATCTCTCTAAATCACAGTATTTATAATTAATATTCATTCGAGAGTAAGTAATTATTCAATAAACGAGTGTTTGCAGCACTCCCATTTTCCTGTTTTTATACTAGAAGTGGCATTTTGCTGGGAAGAATTAAATGAATGTCAAAGCTCAGCATTTTGTTGGCGTACCCCCTCCGTCACTTCACGTACCCCAGTTTGAGAACCACTGCTCCAGGCTATAAAATTAAACCTATATATATATATATATATATATATATATATATATATATAGCTCTTTCAGATGTGTTCAGTCACAAGCGCTCTCCTCTCGACTGATGATTTGCTTTTCCCCTTTTCTTCTCCCGTTTTAATGCCTGGACTCAAATGTAGCCTTTGTAAATCTATATTTTGAGCCTGCAATGTTGAAAAAGGGGGGCGGGTGGTTAACTTGTTGAAAAACTGGAAGTATTCAATAAAGCGTCTTTCACCGCAGTAAATAAGCATGCGAGCTTTCAGGTGTAAAATGGCATGTTAATGGTGGACTTTGCAATACACAAATTCAAATACGTTTTCACAGTAATCAGCAATTGCTGAAGTGTTTAAGCTAAGAAGAAGAGAGAAATTCCTGAAATTGTTCAAGTTTAGATATGGGTGCTATCTGCAAACGTGTAATTAGCACTGTGCAGTTATTAATTGGGATGTTTTATGTAATTGTGTGTGTGTGGAGATTGGGGATGCTGTTATCTGTTGGAAAAGATGTGATGTAACAAATTGGGGAAATCATTGATTTTGTTTTGAAATTAAGTGTTCTATTTTCCTTTTTTATGTTACAGTAATTAGAACTGGAGGTGTTTTTTTTTTAAACAATTTTTTGTACTTGATCTGCTTTAGTACAACGAGCGCTTCTGTGCTTTTCAATTTTTTATTAAATCTTTTAGCAGCTGACCTGCTTCTCGTGTGTTGATCTGTGTGCTGACTGGTTGTTGTGTTGGTGGTCAGCAGTTGATGGTAGTGTTGCGCGGATGTCCACTAGAGTGCGCTGCCGCACAGCTGATATCCCTCCGCGCTGCTGACGGGAATCTGGTCACGAAATAATCACAAATGCACTGTAAGTCATTAAAAAAAGATTTCCCTTGTCTGGCAGAGATTCGCCTATACTTACAGTTGGACTACAAATGGAGGGTTATCGCTTTGGCAGCCCGCCAGTTTGTGATGTAGTATCGGGACTATTTTCATCGTTTTAACCTGTTCTGCTCATTATCTGTTATTTGCATTACTTGGGACGAATTTAGGAAATGTTTATGTCGAAGACTTAACTCATTAATAGTAATTAGGTGGTTTTATATTCAGAGTTTGATAAAGGGACAGCGTAAGTCATTGTTTTTTAAAGTACAGTAAATTGCCTTCAAAAATGTCTTATTGGCTCTGTTTAGTCGTTGCAAGTAAACATGGCCAGTCTAGTACTATTGAATGAACTAGTAGCCTAACTTTATGAATACAATGTTGATTTATGCTTTTATCAAACCATGCAAAAAGACACTAAGCCTCTTTAAAAATGTTTATAAAAGTGTAGTTTAAAAGACCCTTCTCTGTTATATAGATGTTTTGATTATATATACGTGTATATATGGGTTCTCTGCATCTGCTAAATTATTTTTTTTATTCCCAGAGAATAGGACTCCCACCCGGGTGACACTACTCCAATAACAGACCATGCAAAATACCAAAAAATATTGCAAAGTAACGTTGCAAACAATAATACAATCAGAGAAGGACTTTAACTGACTGTAAGCGACAGGAGCATACACAAAACAAAGGGAACAATATGATGTTTGTTGATATTAAAATTTATATATCACACGTTTTTATAAACTTTTTTTAAATGTACCGCGTAGGCAATAACGTATATCTTCAACGTTGTGTATGACCAAAAATGTAAGAAGATATGTTTTCAGTGGACTTTTAAAATTGGCTTTGCTTGAGAAAACAAATATACAGTTACAGTGTTTTTTTTTCTTTTGATTTAGTCGAGTTGGTTTTGCATCAAACACAATGTGATTTTCGGCAATCGAGATCTGACGGCAGTAGCGCATTTTTCCTCTTGGGCGAGCGCTTCTGGGACAGCTTACCTCGCGCATGAAATCAGCCGCAGCCCAGCAAACCACTGCAGCACAAAAGCAGTCTTAAGTCGCTGGGGTATATTTGTAGCAATAGCCAACAATACATTGTATGGGTCAAAATGATAGATTTTTCTTTTATGCCAAAAAATCATTAGGATATTAAGTAAAGATCATGTTCCATGAAGATATTTTGTAAATGTCTTACGGTTAATATATCAAAACTTAATTTTTGATTAGTAATATGCATTGCTAAGAACTTCATTTGGACAACTTTAAAGGCGATTTTCTCAATATTTAGATTTTTTTTTTGCTCCCTCAGATTTTCAAATAGTTGTATCTCGGACAAATATTGTCCTATCATAACAAACCATACATCAATGGAAAGCTTATTTATTCAGCTTCCAGATGATTTACTCTTATGACTGGTTGTGTGGTTCAGGGTCACATACATATACAGATGCATCTTAAAAAAAATTGAATATCGTGAAAATATCGTTTTGTTTGTGTAACATTTCAAAAAATGAAACTTCCATATATTCTAGATTCAATACATGTAAAGTAAAATATTTCAAATGTTTTTTGTTTTAATTTTGATGATTAGAGCTTACAGCTCATGTCAAGTCAAAAATCCAGTATCTCAAAATATTAGAATATTTAAATTTGAGTTTCATTAAATGACCATCCCTACAGTATAAATTCTGGCCATCTCTTGTTCTTTGAAACCACAATAATGGGGAAGACTGCTGACTTGGCAATTGTTCAGAAGACGATCATTGACACCCTCCACAAAGAGAGTAAGTCACAGAAGCTCATTACTGAAAGGTGTGGCTGTTCACAGAGTGCTATATCAAAGCATATTAAATGCAAAGTTGACTGGAAGGAAGAAAATGGGTAGGAAAAGGTGCACAAGCAACAGGAATAACCGCAAGCTTGAGAATGCTGTCAAGCAAAGCCGATTCAAACACTTGTGAGAGCTTCACAAGGAGAGGACTGAAGCTGGAGTCAGTGCATCAAGAGAAAATTAGAATATCCACTGACTCCTGTATGTCACTGTAATTGTCTTTACCTCCATTACAGTCATCTTCCATCAAAACTTTACTGGTGAGATACTGGTTTGCTTTATACAGCCCATACAGACTAGTCCTGACTTCAGCTTAAAGATAATTAATAGAGGTATGTTTGTTCCCACCAATCACTGCACAAGTTAAGGTTGCGTATGATGATGAAAGCATGTTAGTGCTAGCCCTTCCAGAACTCATAGAGATTGCACTCCAGTCCCTGCAGTTCGAAAAAAAAACAAATCTTTGTATGGAAGTCTATGAGAACACTCGGGGCGATTCTCGGCCGGAGTGAAATCGCCCAAAAAGAGGTAGCACTCCACAACGTGACTTGACGCTGATTAGACTATATATCCAGAGGCAGAACAAACAGTGAACAGTGAAAACTAGCGTAACACTTTGGTTTAATGTGATAGAAAAAAAAAACTCCCTTTCACACTTTGGTGGTGTGTTGCCCTATCGCCCTAATGAAGAAATGCCCATACTGTTTACTCAGACAAAATAGGGATAGTGTAGGAAATTCTGATTAATTATAAATGATATATTAATCATAAAGTCCTTCTGTAAATTTATATGAGTATGATGCTAAAATCCAATTAATTTCATGCAAGAAAATTGGGAGGGCTCATTTCAGACCAGTGGTTCTCAATCTTTTTTCTCTAGTATTTCTGCTGTAAGTGATTTTTAACACGAGTATTTAAAAGAAGTGTATGTGTGTGTCTGTATATATATATATATATATATATACACATACAGTAGTGTGAAAAAGTGTTGACCCCCTTCCTGACTTCCTGATTTTTTGTTTGTCACACTTTAATGTTTCAGATCATCAAACAAATTTAAATATTAGTAAAAGATAACACAAGTAAACACAACATGCAGTTTTTAAATGAATGTTTTTATTATTAAGGGAAAACAAAATCCAAAATTACATGGCCCTGTGTGAAGAAGTGTTTGCCCCCCTGTTAAAACTGTGGTTTATCACACCTGAGTTCAATTTCTCTAGCCACAACCAGGCCTGATTACTGCCACACCTGTTCGCAATCAAGAAATCTCTTAAATAGGACCTGCCTGACAAAGTGAAGTAGACCAAAAGATCCTCAAAAGCTAGACATCATGCCGAGATCCAAAGAAATTCAGAAACAAATGAGAAAGAAAGTAATTGAGGTCTATCAGTCTGGAAATGGTTATAAAGCCATTTTTAAAGCATTGGGACTCCAGCGAACCACAGTGAGAGCCATTATTCACAAATGGCAAAAATATGGAACAGTGTAGAACCTTCCCAGGAGTGGCCGGCTGACCAAAATTACCCCAAGAGCACAGCGACGACTCATCCAAGAGGTCACAAAAGACCCCACAACAACATCCAAAGAACTGCAGGCCTCACTTGCCTCAGTTAAGGTCAATGTTCATGACTCCACCATAAGAAAGAGACTGGGCAAAAATGGTCTGCATGGCAGAGTTCCAAGACGAAAACTGCTGCTGAGCAAAAAGAGCATAAAGGTTTGTCTCAGTTTTGCCAGAAAACATCTTGATGATCCCCAAGACTTTTGGGAAAATACTCTGTGGACTGACGAGACAAAAGTTTAACTTTTTGGAAGGTGTGTGTCCCATTACGTCTGGCGTAAAAGTAACACTGCATTTCAGAAAAAGAACATCATACCAACAGTAAAATATGGTGGTGGTAGTGTGATGGTCTGGGGCTGTTTTGCTGCTTCAGGACCTGGCAGACTTGCTGTAATAAAGGGAACCATGAATTCTGCTGTTTACCAAAAAATCCTGAAGGAGAATGTCCGGCCATCTGTTTCTTGACCTCAAGCTGAAGCGAACTTGGGTTCTGCAGCAGGACAATGATCCAAAACACACCAGCAAGTCCACCTCTGAATGGCTGAAGAAAAACAAAATGAAGACTTTCATATATATAGTATCTCACAGAAGTCAGTACACCCCTCACATTTTTGTTAATATTTTATTATATATTTTCATGTGAAACACTGAAGAAATGACACTTTGCTACAATGTAAAGTAGTGAGTGTACAGCTTGTATAACAGTGTAAATTTGCTGTCCTCTCAAAATAACTCAACACACAGCCATTAATGTCTAAACCGCTGGCCACAAAAGTGAGTACACCCCTAAGTGAAAATGTCCAAATTGGGCCCAAAGTGTCAATATTTTGTGTGGCCACCATTATTTTCCAGCACTGCCTTAACCCTCTTGGGCATGGAGTTCACCAGAGCTTCACAGGTTGCCACTGGAGTCCTCTTCCACTCCTCCATGACGACATCACGGAGCTGGTGGATGTTAGAGACCTTGAGATGCTCAATAGGGTTTAGATCTGGAGACATGCTTGGCCAATCCATCACATTTACCTTCAGCTTCTTTAGCAAGGTAGTGGTCGTCTTGGAGGTGTGTTTGGGGTCGTTATCATCACAGGACATGGTTCCAGTAATCCATGTCCTTAGTCTGCTTGTCTTCAGCAAACTGTTTGCGGGCTTTCTTGTGCATCATCTTTAGAAGAAGCTTCCTTCTGGGACGACATCCATGCAGACCAGTTTGATGCAGTGTGTGGCATATGGTCTGAGCACTGACAGGTTGACCCCCCCCCACCCCTTCAACCTCTGCAGCAATGCTGGTAGCACTCA